>NC_043009.1:61076567-61164067 GCF_006345805.1 Octopus sinensis
TTTCTTCGACTAAAGGTGGAGCTCCAGCATGGCCGCAATCAAATGACTGAAACGGGTAAAAGAGTAATTCGTTTAAATTATTTCAGCAGTAAAATTACTGCAAATTGTAATATATAAACATTGGTTGCTTCCCAACCAGGTGGTCTCAGGTTCAGTCTCACTGCATGGCACCCTGGGTAAGTGACTTCTACTACAGCCCTAGGCCAATGAAAGCCTTGTAGGTAGAAACTGAAAGAAGTTTGTTGTATGTGTGTGTGTGTGTGTGTATGTTCTCTTTGTTACTTTTTTACTTGTTTCAGCTTTTAGTCAAGCAAATCGACCCCAGGACTTATTCTTTGTAAGCCCAGTACTTATTCTATTGGTCTCTTTTGCCGAGTCGCTAAGTTACAGGGATGTAAACACACCAGCATAGGTTGTCAATCGATGTTGGGGGAACAAACACAGACACACAAACATATACACACGCACATACATATATACGACAGGCTTCTTTTAGTTTCCGTCTACCAAATCCACTCACAAGGCTTTGGTCGGCCCGAGGTTATAGTAGAAGACACTTGCCCAAGGTGCCACGCAGTGGGACTGAACCCAGAACCATGTGGTTGGTAAGCAAGCTACTTACCACACAGCCACACCTGTGCCTTTGTGTATCTTTGTTGTGACACATTATGTGATGTTTGTAAATGAGCTCACTTTATTCACTTCCGGTCTACCATGAAAAACATGCCCCTACCTAGCTTGGAGGCAGATAAGAGTTGGCAACAGGAAGGGCATCTGGCTGTAGAAAACCTGCCTCAGCAAATTCTGTCTGGCCCCTCTGCAAGCATGGAAAAGTGGACAATGATGTTGATGATGATGATGATGATGATGATGATGATGATGATGATGATGATGAAACAGACAAAGCAGAGAATAAAATATCTATGACTAAGGCTCTGTGACAAAAAAAAATCCCCTACCTGCCCAAAATGGAGGTGATAACAAGGGTTGTTGTGATTTTTATAATAGAAATAACAAAATAACAGCACCCCCCACCACACATACACACACACGTACATGCGAACAACCATCGTGCCTTTTATTCAGGTAGAATGTATTTATAACTAAAATACCCAACGTGTACTGTCTATATGTCACTGTTTAAGCTACAATTCAGCCCTTATTCAGCAGACAAATAAAGATATTCCAGCTGCAGGATATCCTTTTTATTTTTATTTAGACATAGTGTATCTAGGGCTATGTTATGCAATGTGTCTGTTTATATTTAAAGTAGTAAAGTTCACTTTGGTGGAGATTAAACAGTTATTTTTATTAGGTCAAGTAACTCTCTGGTGACACCCATTAAAATTTTCTGTTATAAGTTGGGTGTTGCTACAATAGCTTTAAAAGTATATATACATGCTTTAAAAAAGTGAATGAACGATCTAAAAGGAGTTGAGAGTTAGAGGTGAGAAGAACTTAAGGACGTGGGTCCCGCTAGCTGAGAAGAGCAGAGACTGTAGTAGTAGACGTGAGGGAAGAGATAGAGAGCGGATACAGTACGGCTGGGCATCAGAGGTTGCACTGATGAATGAATATTTGTCTTCTGTGGCGAGAGGCGTCTTTATTTTTGTATGTTGGAAGGGAGGTTAGCGTAATAGACTGACAGACTGGCTGTACAAGTGTGATGTGTTTGTGTGCGTAAGAGAAGGAGGGAGGGAGAGAGAGGTGTGAGCGACCACTTTCCTGCCTGTAGAATTACTTTAACACCCATAAAAACCTGAAATAAGACCTCTACAATTACTACCACTTATATTACTTCTACTGTTGCCACTGCCCTTCGCTTTTCTGGGCCTTTTCTACTTTGGATGGGCGGCGAAAGAATCGTTTGACCTTAGTGGAATTTGACCTAGATGACATGTTTAAACAAGTTTGTTAGGCGGGGCGTCATTTTTATTGTATCAGGTTTAAAGTAGCAACGCGCACACCCACAAAGAATACATTACAATTTTACCTTTTAATTTAAAAATGAAAATCTAAAAAAAGAGGATCTCGATGCGAAAATCTAGGCATTAAAATAAAATAAAGTCTGAAGATATTATATCATTAAGAGCTCCAATTTTTTACTTTATTATTATTATTATTATTATTATTATAAATGATGTTACATAGTTGAAGACCGGGTCTTCGGATCTTCCTATGTGACATTTCGTGGGATTTTACTAAATTTCCTCCGAGCTTTTTCCCTTTAACTTTAAGTAGGAAGATGAGAGGTAAAAACCTGTATTATTTTAAGGTCGTAAATATGAAGATATTGTAAAAGGGATCGTGTAAATCTATTGTTATTTATATTTCCCATAAGTTAAAAGGAGAATACAAGTGCAAGTTGGAAGCAAATGTAATACGAAAGTACAACTGATAACGTGTTAGCTCTGCAGGTGCGAAACGAGAGAGTTACTCAATCACATGGGAGTCGAGCAAATCTATTTATTAACTGTTGGGGACAGTCAACACAAATAAAGACAGTTCAACTAAACCTTCTCCTTGGTAATTCATGAATCGAGGCCCCTATTTTTATTCTTTATTTATCTGTTTTACTTCCAGCGTGTATGAATTACTCTAGTTTATCCTGGTGGTTCGGTGTTTGGGTGTGAAAGTTCGGCTCTCGCGTACAATGGCAGACGGCCTGAGCAGCTTGTTGGCCCGCATCCGCTGCTTGAATACATGTATCCAATGTCTCAGACAAACCCGTCCCTTGCCCGACAGCCTGTGTTATGTTCCCAGCCAGCTGGAGTACAGGTGTGTACGGTCAAGAATCGTTGACAATGACAAGAGTCCATTCTGTTCGGTGGACATTTATACCAAACCAGACCTCAATAGTGACAAACTTCCTTTCTCGGAAGAACTTCTTCTTTCTCGTGTTGTCGCCTCTGGTCTCGAGTTTTGCAACTCTCAAGGAAGGTGGATTAAAGTTTTAAAGGTATTTATTAATTAGAATCTCTCTCCCCCACCCCTTCTCTTTCTTTATCTCATATACATATAATCCGCAAACCGAATAAGTGTGTGTACTTTCAGAGGTTGATTCAAACGTTTCAGCTGGACCCGTCTTTCTCGGCCCTGCTCGAAGCATTAGAATCAATCTCTGCTAAGGGCACATGCACATTTGTTTTAGGAATTGCATTAACTATGTTTTTGTCGACCAAAACCATGTCTGGTTTCCTGGGACTGGAATTATTTTTTTTTTTTGAAAATATATATTTGATATACACATTTGTCATATATACGTTTACATTTTCAGTTTGTAAATAATCTTTTAACTCTTTCTACCAATCTGAAATCGAAATGTTTTTATTTCGAGGTAAGTATGTAAAATATTTTAAAAAATCATCAAACAGTCGCAGTTTGGATGTCAGTCTCGCGACAGTAGTTCGTGACCCACCACAGGTACTCTGCTGTGTCTGGATATGATTTAATTCGTCGTACCCTGTAGTAAATCGATATGATGGGAGGTGCGATCAGCACCTATAATCCGGTACAGTTAGAAAACGTGTCCGTACAGTACATTGCGTGGTGTTGTAGTTGTATGAGTATGTGGAAAGCATATGTGGGAGGATGGCAGCATGGGCATGTTGTGTGGGGTTGTGGAGTGGGGGTCTGATTTGTCGTGTGACAGTCTAGGCATGTGGTAGTGTAAATGCAACCGGCTGAATGGACATGGTGTGTGGATTCTTGGCATGTGGTATGGTAATGTAGTGTAACAGTCTTGATATGTTAAGTGGTATGGTTGTTTAGTGTGGCATTCAGGGCACAACTTGTGTGGTCATGTACAGTAAGACTGGTAAGGTTTTATGGTTGTAGATGTGTTGCAAATTGGGTATGTTTTTTTTTTGATGGAGTAGTGTGTAATAAGATAGACTGAGCATGTGGTGTTGTTGTCTATATATGGTGTAGTGATACTGTGTAGCAGTCTGGACATGTGGTAGTCCAGGTATGTCATGTGATTGGCATAGTAGGGTGGTCTCTGGGTATGCTGTGTAATGATTTGATTGCAATGTAGCAACCTGGGAATTTAATGTGGTAGAGTGATGTAAAGGCTTCAGCATGTGTAATGTGATGTGGTGGTGTAGAATGGCAGTCTCAGCATGTGCTGTTGTAGTGGACAGTTGGCATGTTGTATGATGTGGTCATGTAATGCAGGGGTTTTTTTTGCTCTAGAAACCACCTCAAAGAAGGACCATAGGCCACTTTTAGTATAAGGGAAAGAACTAATAAAAGATGGCAATAAAATAATTGATGAATATTAATGTATGAATTGATAAAATTTTTTAAATGACAGTAACTACCAACATTAGTTACCTGAACTTATTGAGATCAATATCATATTGTGCAGAAGACAAAGGTTGTTCTTGAATTCAGGTGTTCTAGCAAAAATTTTTATGCATGCAGCTTCCAATATGTCTGTGACATATCCTTCAAGCATAGATGCAGTTATGTGGAAGCGCATGGCTTAGTGGTTAGGGTGTCAGCAGCACGATTGTAAGGTTGTGGTTTTGATTCTTGGACCGAACGACGCGTTGTGTTCTTGAGCAAAACACTTCATTTCACATTGCTCCAGTCCACTCAGCTGGCAGAAATGAGTAACGCTGCAATGGACTGGCGTCCCGTCCAGCTGGGGAACACATACGCCATTGAACCCGGGCCCATGAGCCTTGCTAAGCTTTATTTAAAAGGGCACATTTATTTTATTTATAGATGCAGTTTGCTAAATTTGCCAAAGTGAATTCTGATGGGAAATTTCTAGATTGGTAGAATCAGGGAACAAAGCTCATCAGAAAGTAAGATTTTATCAATGTTAGAGTAACTGGATTGACAAAAGAAGCTCATTACCAACTAGGCTCTCCAAGACAGTACTGCAAGTTACCAAGAATAGACAGTTCTGCATTGTTGGTGGATCTAGCTCTTGTAGAGATCCAATAGAGCTTCAGTTACAAATATTCCTGAACAATAGACTAAAATCATCATTCTGGCTACCACATAATACAGGAAATTAGGAAACTCAGCTGAAATTAAATGTGAATCATCATCATCATCGTTTAACATCCGCTTTCCATGCTTGCATGGATTGGACGATTTGACTGAAGACTGGCGAAGCAGATGGCTGCACCAGACTCCAATCTTGATCTGGCAGAGTTTCTACAGCTGGATGCCCTTCCTAACACCAACCACTCTGAGAGGGTAGTGGGTGCTTTTACATGCCACTGGCACGAGGGCCAGTCAGGCAGTACTGGCAACAGACACGCTCAAATGGTGCTTTTTATGTGCCACCTGCAGAGGAGCCAATCCAGCGGCACTGGCAACGACCTCGCTCATAAAACTTAATAATTTCTCCAAACGAAGAGACTCTTATTTCAATGGATACCAATCCAGTCCATTGAAAAATCCCAGAATTTCTCAGTTGTAGTAGAAACATACTAGGTTATTTTTGGAAGATCCCTGGGGTACATCTGCAAGGATTTTATCAATATCAGAGAACTGACTTTTGACAGCAACTTTCTGACTTCTTCTGGTCAGGAATGAGTTGTCAATGGAAGAAGCAAAATGCCTACCAGATATGCTGTGGAACCATTCTTTATGCAATTCCTTAGCAAATATTTTGGAAACATCTATGGCAATAACATAAGCATCAAAGCTGCTTTCCAGTGAACCACTTAACCCTTTTGTTAACATATTTCTGTTAAGATATATTGTCTTTGTTTCAATCCAGTTTTTCAAAATAAGAAAGAATTTAGTAAAATAACTTTCTTTATCAAGCTGGTCATTAAATTCAATGTAAATTAACAAGGAATTTTGAAAGAGTGCTTTAATTTAGATCACTTAAAACAGAAAGAATCTATCATAGAACCAAGTGTGGTCTCAGCCAAGGTGAACTCAAAAGGATCAAGAGTCATGACTATTTCAGGAAGACCAAAAATGGAACTGCTTGTTGCTAAAGAGATTGGCTTCAGTCAAGTGGTCTAATGGCCTGCTTTTGATGTTCAATAAGCTAGCGGAATTATTTTGAGATGGTGAATAATGGTCACCAAATTTCTTGAAAATTTGATGAGGCAATGATTGAATTTTGCTAGAATTGACATTAACTCAGGGAATCAGTTTTTTAACACATGGATTGGAATTTGGCCTGAGCCAGTTGCTTTTGAAGGATGAAGATCATATGTAAGTTTGGAAACTGCTCTGAAAAGTTAGAAATAAAGCAGTTAGTTTGATGAGAATATAATCTGGCAATCTAGGCATATTGTGGGGTGTAGTTGTGTCACAATCTGGGAACATGGTGTAGCAGTGTGCCGTGGGTGTTTGGGCCTATTAGAGGTAGTTAGTGTAGTGTATCAATCTGGGTATTGTTGTATGGTGTGTGTGGCTGTGTAATGCAGCAGTCTTGTTATGTGGTGTGGTTGTGTATTTTGACAGTGGAAGCATGTAGTGTGGCTGCCTGGACTTAATGTGTTGCACGACACAAAATGTCCAGGTGTGGATGGTAGTAAGGCAGCGAGCTGGCAGAAGCGTTAGCACACCGGGCGAAATGCTTAGCGGTATTTCGTCTGCCGCTACATTCTGAGTTCAAATTCTGCCGAGGTCGACTTTGCTTTTCATCCTTTCAGGGTTGATTAAATAAGTACCAGTTGTGCACTGGGGTCGATATAATCAACTTAATCCATGTGTCTGTCCTTGTTTGTCCTCTCTGTGTTTAGCTCCTTGTGGGTAGTAAAGAAATAGGTATTTCATCTGTCTTTACCTTCTGAGTTCAAATTCCGCTGAGGTCGACTTTGCCTTTCATCCTTTCGGGGTCGATTAAATAAGTACCAGTTACTCACTGGGGTCGATATAATCGACTTAATCCGGTTGTCTGTCCTTGTTTGTCCTCTGTGTTTAGCTCCTTGTGGGTAGTAAAAAATAGGTAGTATGGCAGTCTGGATATGTTGAGGTAATGTATTGTGAGAACCTGGACAAGTGGTTAGGTAATGTTATGTGACAGTCTGAGCGTGTTGCGTAATAGGCTTCATGTGTTTTTGTGAAGTGTAGTCATCATGTGTGCTGGTGTTGTGGAGTTGAATTTAAGTGGACGTGTGTTGTATGGAGTAGGATGCATATGTGCTGGTGTTATGTGGTATAAGAGGATATGTGCTGAAGTGTGGAGTGGGGTGGACATTTGTGCTGGTGTAGGGTGACTGTCAATAACTTTATTTCAGTGTGTTGCTGTATTGAAGGACCCAACTGGTTTAAGATTCATATTTTTCCAGAGGACATTGAGAGTAAACTATGTAACTTCATCCAGGATTTGAAACACAACTTGAGGACTTGTTACAACACACACTCTCCCACCACTTATGTAATCAAGCTGTCCTTTCCATTCTTTTTCACTGTCTTTTATATACAGTATTTCTTGATATAATAGTTAATGTTATCAGTCAATACATTAACTCTAATAACTGTTTTATCCAGAACAAAGGTCCTCAACTGAGGTCCCTATGACCCTTGGTGGTCCTTATAAGATTTTGTTGTTAAAATCTATCTACAATAAATTGGTTATACTTCTTCAACACGCAAAATATTTTAACAATAATTTTTATACAATTCCTAATAATATTTACTAATAAAAATATAATCTGATTTTTTTAGACATCGAATTGCTAGTAGGGGTCCATGTGGGTAAAATAGAAAACAACGGAGTCCAAAGGTAACAAGTGACTGAGAAACACTGGTCTAGACAAACTGTACCACATCACACAACACAATTTCACATTCACCACATCAGGCTACACCATTGTCATACTATGGTATGTCACAGAGTACCACACCAAAAACCAATGAGGAAATCTTTAGGTGGTCAGTTGACCTGATAAAAATAGCTACCAAATCTTCCTCAAATCACACCTTGATGTCTTTAAAAAAATGACGTATTGGATCATGTGGTTACAGGTACCCTGACACTGGCAAAAAGACTTGATGATTATGGATGAAATGCATTTGATCATAGGTATGTTTGGTCATTGCTTACCTGAGGCAAAACACCAACAGCATCACACACCATTGCTATATCACAAGAGACAACATCTCAAACCAGACCACACCATGGCTCCCTGCACATAATATCTCAGAGAACACTATATGACACACTACCTCACCTGACCATATTGCATTACACTGCAGTAAACCACATCACCTACAACACACTACACAATAACATAATTAACAAAACTACATCATATCATGTGGCGGCACATGGCTTAGTGGTTAGGGTGTTAGACTCATGATCGTAAGAGTATGGTTTCGATTCCTGGACTGGGTGATGCGTTGTGTTCTTGAGCAAAACACTTCATTTTCACATTGCTCCAGTCGACTCAGCTGGCAAAAATGAGTAATCCTGCAACGGATTGGCTTCCCGTCCCGGTGGGGGAATTTCTACGCCACTGAAACCGGGAAACCGGTCCTTATGAGCCTGGCATGGCTCCAGAAGGAAATATACATCACATCATATCACACCACATTAAGCAATATCACACTGTACCACATTTGTCCACATCACATTACATCACACTAGACCAATTCACATTGCACCAAGCTTGACCACTTTACAGTACACCACTCCAAACCACATCACTTTACCCCACACAACTCAACATCATTGCAGCATGATAGATCACATCATATTGCACCAAACTAGACCACATCACTGCACCACAAAATAGACCACATTACATTACACTGCACTAAAGCACATGACACTAAACCACATTGCATTACCTTGCATTAGACTGCATCACAATGCACCACAATAGAGCATATTACATTACACCATTCTGGGCCACATCACATTGTACCACACAAGACCACATCTCATCAGGCTGGACCTCACCTCATCACCTTACACCACTCTAGGCCACTTCATATCACACCAGCCAGACCACATTACAATTGCATCACACTAGCCCACATCACATTGTACTGTAGTCAACCACATCCCTCACCATATCACATACATTGCATCTTGCTGCATTTCACACAATTCGACACTGCATGACAAGACCCCACTCTACATCATGTTACATGTATTTCTATAAGTCCTCAAAAAACAACACCTACACAATATGAGGAAAGAAGTAGTTCATTACCATCGCAATTAATCTTATTGCTCCTAAATACACCACATCAGTACACATACGGACCTTACAAAAACTAACTACAACTCCTCCTCAGTCAACACTGCCCCATGCATACGGCTACCACTACTGCATGGCAAGTAATTATTCAGCTCTCTTCTGAGAATTTCCTTATCATTCTAATAACAGATTCACAAAATTAAAAAAAAAGACGAAACAAAATGAAACATTTGCACAAACATCAAAAGAGCTCAGAAACAATTTATACAGAAAATTTGAATTTATATATCACTAAACTCAACAGCATAACAATCACTAACATAGACACAGTCATTGAGACATCCAGCAATACCACAATCACTAACATAGATTACTAAAGTAGACACATCCAGCAACACCATAGTCACAATGTAGATGTTGCAGTACTTTAATTCAATAATTTGTCAGTCACCAACATTTTCAATACAGTACTTTTATATTCAACAATTCTACAATCACCAGAATAGCTTCTGCAGTATATACATTTGACAAAATTGCTGTCACCAATCCTCCTCCTCATCCTCATCATTTAACGTCTACTTTCTATGCTGGCATGGGTCAGAGGATTTGACAGCAGCTGGCAAACCGGAGAGCCATACCAGGCTCCAATTGTCTGCTTTGGTGTGGTTCTAAGGCGGCGAGTTGGCAGAAACTTTAGCATGCCGGGCGAAATGCTTAGTGGTATTTCGTCTGCCGCTATGTTCTGAGTTCAAATTCCACCGAGGTTGACTTTGCCTTTTATTCTTCGGGTTGATAAATTAAGTACCAGTTATGCTATGGGGTCGATATAATCGACTTAATACGTGTGTCTGTCCTTGTTTGTCCCCTCTGTGTTTAGCCCCTTGTGGGTAGTAAAGAAATAGGTTTCTACAGCTAGATGCCTGTCTTAATGTCAACCACATTACAGAGTGTACTGGGTGCTTTTTACATGGCACCAGCATGGCTGCTTTTACTGTGGCACCACTACAGGCATGACACCAGCACAAGGTGCTTTTTTTGTGACACTAGTGGGGTTGCCGAGTTGCTTGGAAGAAAAAACCCTCTCCGCTGAGAGAGGGCACGGAGGGAAGTTGTTGTTGTGAGCCAAGTGAGAATAGAAGGACAAAGTTGCCTTACTATAGAGGGGAACCAATGTCACTACAGGACATGCACACATTCACCATAATGTCACCAATGCAGTATTATACAGGGTGCGATGGGTAAATTCTCACTATCTTATATTTTTAATTTCACGCATGCACATTGTTTGTTTTTGATTTTATTGACTGCAGAGTATGGTAGGCTCAGCTGAGCACCGTCTGTGAGAGAAACAGCACCATGATGCAATTCACTCTGCCAGAAATTTGGAAATAGCATGCTGTACTGTTTGGCATTCATGCCAGAAGCTGCAATATGAACATTTCAGTGCATTTGGGTGTCAGTCTGAGGACAGTGCAATCTAAGGACTTGTACTGAGAGTGATAAAAATCAAACATCCAGTCAACATCATGGTGTTTGGAGTGATCACTAGTGATGGCAACGTTATGCCTCCATTCATCTTCCCACACAGCCTAAGACTCAACATGGAGGCCTACATCAAGTACCTGGAGGAGATAATGCTGTCCCGAGCCAAGAGGGTGGTAGCTGGAAGACGCTATGTCTGGCAACAGGACTCTGCACCATGCCACACAAGCAGGAGAACCCAGTCATGGCTGTCAGACAGTTTCTGCAACCACACCACACCTAACTCCCCAGACTGCAACCCTCTTGATTATTATTTGTGGGGCACATTTGAGCAAGAGACCAACAAAACTCCTTCTAACACCAAAGATGAACTCAAGGCATTCACCAACTTAAACAAGGAGACTGTCCAAAAGAGTTGCAGGCGATTCCAAAGTCGTCTGGAAGCTGTGGTTGAAGCCAATGGCAATTTTATTGAATAAATTTACTCCTTAGTATTTCAAGATATTTTTATTTGGTAAATATATGTTAAATTGAGATGCCAATCTTATTTTCATTTTTGCATAATTTAGACGACAATTTATTCACCGTACACTACCCTGTATATTCATCTTCATGATAATTACCAACCACAATGTAAACATTATGGTGCATACATTTAATAATGCCCTAATCTACTGGGTCATCCCATAAATAATGCAGTTTTTTTTAATACTTTTCAAAATCAAGATAAAGTTCTTTATTAATCTAAAATATACTCTCCTTCATTTTCTACAATGCACTTCCATCTATCTGGTAGACTTGCAAGGTCCCTCTTCCAAAATTCACTTGTCTGTGATGAAAAATACTCCTCCAGTACTGTTTTGACCTCATCTATAGAATAAATGATAATTAGATAGGGCAAAGTCCGGTGAATATGGTGGGTGGGGGCATTATTTCCCATTTAAACTACTCCAGCCTTTGGAATGTCATCCTTGATGTATATGGCTGGGCATTATCCTGATGGAAGAACACCTTTTGTCTTGAAACCAAAGATGGTCAGTTTTCTTCTAGCACTGACTTAAGCCACTCCAGCTGCTCACAGTAGATTTCCTTTGTTATCATTTGGTTTGGATTTAAATGTTCAAAGTGGACTAAACCTTTCATGTCCCACCAAACAGATAACAGCACCTTATGTGGGTGAGGACCTTCTTTAGCCTGGGATGCTGGTATTTCTCCTTTCCCAACCCACTGTCTTTGGCACTTGACATTTTTATAGAGAACCTGTTTCTCATCATCAGTCACTATTCAGTCCAAAAAAAAGGTTCATTCATGAGACGTGACAGCAAAGAAGAGCACACATTCACTCTCTGCTTGCAATTACACTCAGAATGTTTGTGAGGAACCTATTGACCCAATTTGCTCACTTTTCCAATGGCACACAGCTTCTCTGCTAGTTTCTCAACAGTTACGATGGGATTTTGTTCCACTAGGGTTTGCAGAACATTCTCATTGAGCTCTACAGATCTTTCAGGATGAAACTCGTCTTCTAGGCTATAGTTTCCGGCTCAGAATTTCTGGAAGGCTTACACTTATTGTCCAATCCCTATGTACTGCATTAATATTCCTCACACTTTCCGTTGCGTTGTTGCCTATATTGAACACATAAAGCAAAATATGCTGAATATGCTCCTTTGTCACTTCCATTATAGCTTTGAAAAAATAACCTGTTGAAATCAAACTGCACTCATCAAAACTTGCACTAAGAATAAGCACAAGGTAAAATTACTAACTGCTTTTATAGCAAGTTGATGCAGGTAGTTTATCCCATTCCCCTCCGACTTTTAGTTCATGCGATTGAAAAAACCACTATTTATGGAATGACCTAATATATCAAACACTGTACTATATAGTACATACAATAATCAACACTGCAGTATATACACTATACAACACTGTAGTCATTAAATAGTCATTGTAGTACATACATTCAACAATACTGCAATCACCAAAAACGCACACTGCAATATCATCATCATTTAACATCCATTTTCTATGCTGGTATGGGTTAGATGGTTTAATGAGCTGGTAAAGAAGATGGGGGCTGAACCAGGTTTCATTGTCTGTTCTGGCATGGTGTCTACAGCTTGATACTCTTCCTAGCACCAACCATTTTACAGAAGTGTACTGGGCGCCTTTTATATGGCACCAGAACCAGCATTAATTCTGCAGTTGTGGATGGGTTTTCTTGAATACATCAAGGTGCCAGATATTCTGTCTATTGGTCCTTTGTCAAGATATCTCAAACCCTTGTCAAGATATCTCGGTCCTTTGTCAAAATATCTCAGTCCTTTGTCAAGATATCTTGGTCTTTTGCCACTGCAATATATATATATATATATATATATATGTATATTTATTGCTTTTATGTTCCCCTTAAAGTTCCATTCATTGTTGCATACTTTTGGATACTCTTGGCGTTGTGGACTTACCTAACAACTGTGAGCTTTCCTTCATCAATGCTTTCCATGCTATGACAATGGATTACTTAACTGTCTGTGTTGCATCATTCTGTCCTGCCAATATGTGACATGCTTCACTTTGATATGCCTCAATCCTTTATGGATCCTTTATAATTAGAGCTAGATCTTCCCGCTGATATCTCTGGGCACTTCTGTTATCTCAACCTATGGAATGGAGAACGGGAACATGGAATTACCAATCCCTATTCGCAAACAATATATGAATCTCCTTATCCATTGGACAATTTTTTTTATTCAGTGACTAAGATAAAAATGGCACCGTGAAATTGAAGAAGATGAGTTCAAACATATCTTCAAGTCTAGATGAAACAATCCTTATAAACCTAGTCTGGATACTTTCGAAAAGGCTCTATTCTGTATTATTGAGAACGTAAGTTCTAGAAAATATCCTTTCAGAAACAATCCCTTTTTAAAAAAAGAACTTAATACAGTCATAAAGGGACTCAAGAAATCTTCTGGCATCTTAGTCCAGGTGCACAAGACAAGAAATCTACATAGCTTCAACCTTTACCAGAGGCTTATACTTAAGGGAGTACATAGGGACTATTAAAATAACTTCAAGCTCTATACAGGATCACATCAACTCTGAAGGTCGTCAGATTGGCTGCCAACTTAACCTCAAAGATTGTACTAAACTTCTTAAAACTAAAACACTGAGGATTAATTGTAAAGAATCAGAACAGAAAGTTCAGAGAGAACCTTTCTGTAAGGCTTATATGTTCTTTGACCAGATTAGTAAGAAAATACTTGACACTATCACTCCTCCCTCTATTTTTGTTAAGCTAAATTTTTATCTGTGGTTCAACATTTCTGATTTGGTTGATTGGTTTGAACATGTTCAACACAAACTAGGTGTAGTTTCATAAATTTTTATATTGATAGTTATTACTCTAGTATATCTTTCAGTATTACTAAATAAAGTCTTGATGTTTGCAATGGAAATTTCTTCTTTAACACATAGAGATATTGATCTTATTCTAGGTGTAGACACTTAGTTATAAAGTTTGATAGGAAATTATGGACCAGGAAAGACAGAGCTAATAACTTTGATACTACAGTGGGATCCAGCAGCTCTGTGCAAGTCACAGAGCTTATTAGGATATGTTTATTGTATGCCTTACAGCATAATTTCCCTGGTCTTATTTACTTTGTACCAAGATTATGCATTGTTTATATTTCCTAGCACTACTAAAGTGTATATTGAAAGATCAAGGAAGAAATGAAAATTTTTTAGCAACTCTGGACTAGGAATTACAGTAGAAAATAATTTTAGGATAATCAGTTTCCTCAATGTCACCTTAGACCTTAACTATGGATTATACTATTCATACTGCAATATAACTGTTAATATTAATTATGTAAATCACTACTCCAATTACCCTAGAAGTGTAATTAATTATATTTATCAGCTAAAGAAAATATCTTTAGGCAGGATTCTCAGTACTCTAATGAGGTGCTCAATATGGCTAGTTACAAGGAGAAAATTATATCTAAATCTGGAGAACCCCTTAACAGTAATGGAGTAAGCAACCATACTATTAGTTCTTCTAAATGTAGTTCTGCTAATAACATTACCAAGAATAATATTAGTAATAATACCAGGAATATTACTAACAACAGCAACAACAACAATAATAATAATTGTAGTAATAGTATTAGAAACAGTAATGTTCATAATTATCTGATGATAACATGATGAATAGGACATAAGCTGGAGGTGCTTGCAGTACAAGCAACAGTAATAAAAGTAACAGTACTGATAGTAATAAAACTGGTGATAGTTGTTATAATAATGGAAGTGACTGACTGGTGTCCGTGTTGGTGGTATGTAAAAGCACCAACTGATCGTGGCCGTTTGCCAGCCTCCCCTGGCCCCTGTGCTGGTGGCATGTAAAAAGCATCCACTACACTTATAGAGTGGGTGGCGTTAGGAAGGGCATCCAGCTGTAGAAACACTGCCAAATCAGACTGGAGCCTGGTGCAGCCTCCTGGCTTCCCAGACCCCAGTCCAACCCATGCTAGCATGGAAAATGGACGTTAAACAATGATGATGATGATGTTATCATGTACATTGTTTTATTTGGTATAAAAGATGGGCTACAGCAAATATTCTGCTCTATACCACAGATTTGCTTGTCAGTTGTTTGACCTTAACCAGTTGACCATGTCCCTTAGTGGCTGACGATATGTGCATCTATGATCATGAGCAGAAGTAGTGGGGGAGCATCATAGCCATGTGTTGAGAGGGATTCTTTGGGGTTTGAATAATTCACCTCTGGAAACATGGGTGGTTCTTTCAACATTCTTAAACAACCTTTATTGAGGGACCTTTTGAATGGAATGGGTTACTTGACCAGAAGAAAATTCTAACAGGACCCCATCTGCAAGGTCATGTGCTGTTTATCTTGATATGAAATCACCATGTTGTGCACATATGGTTGTGATGCATGTGCCTGGTGTACCCTTATCAAACGGGTAGTCATGATGGGTATACTGGACTTCGTATATTTTACCCCAGTGTCACTTTGACGGCATGCACTGCTCTCTCACTCAATAATAATAATAATAATATCAACAACAATAATCTTTCTACTACAGGTACAAGACCTGGAATTTTGAGGAAGGGGGCAAGTTAATTACATCGACCCCAAAACCCGACTGGTTTTTATTTTACCAACCCTGAAAGGGATGAAAGGCAAAGTCAACCTCAGCAGAATTTAAACTCAGAATGTAAAAGCAGATGCAGTGCTACTAAGCATTTTTTTCTGGCATGCTAATGTTTCTGCTGGTTTGCTGTCTTAATAATAATTATAAAAATACTAGTAATATTAATAGCATTGGTAATAATAATAGTGACAATAATAACACCAATAATAATTATGAAAATAAAGGGTATTTGTACCTGCCAAAGAAGTAGTTGGCAGATATTACATAAAAGTGATATATTGTGGTATAACCCTTCATGATCTACAAATATTGTTACATAACTAGCTAGGAAGTTTTTCATTATTTTGGAAAAAAACACTCCCCTCCATCTAACAGATGTAGTAGAATCTTTAACAAATACAAGATTACGCTCTCTTTTTCTACCATACTTAACCTAGCCAATCACATTAGTGTTATTAAGAATTCCCCCAATAATAGTAATAGCATAAACCCTTACAGAGATGGAACCCAAACCCACTCTATCCATTTTTACTGCTACTGTACTTTCCAACACTCATTCAGTATGAGGACACAACATTAATAATATTAGTGAATAAAAGTGGAGGAATTAATGATAATAATAATGATGATGATGATAATCCTTTCTAATATTGGCACAAGGCCTGCAATTTTACAGGAGGAGTCTAGTCACTTATATCGATCCTAGTGCTTAACTGGTACTTATTTCATCAACCCTGAAGTATTTTGCCCTGTATGCTAATGGTCCTGCCAGCTCAATACCATAATGATAATAATAATGAAAACAATATTAATAATGACATTGATTACAATAATAATACAGATGCTATTGATTGGGTTAATATTAAGTATAGAAATAGTGAAAGAACTAACCATCATAGGTGTAAGAATTCATGTAATAATATTAATTATATCAATTTGGGGAGGGGGAGTAAGATGATTACATCAACCCCCAGTGCTCAACTGGTACTTATTTTAGCAACCCTGAAAGGATGGAAGGCAAAGTCCACCTCAGTGGCAGTTGAATTCAGAATGTAAAGGTGAACATATAATAATAATACTAATACTAGACATATTGGTATTAATAGTTGTGATAATGGTTATGGTAATAACTGTAGTAGTAGTAGTAATAATAATAATAATAATAATAATAATAATAATGAGCATAATCATTTTGGAGCACTGGTGGGACTAAATGATGCTTATACTTCCAGTATGAATTTTGGTAATGTAAGTGTTGATGGCATGACTAAAGCACATAATTCTTCTGATTATGACTACATTATTGTATGAATTATTTAACCTTTCAATATTCTCATCCTGATATTAATTAGATTATGTAACTGTAAGAAGAGAATTGACATGCTCTCTAGGAAATAAATGCCTAACCAAAAACTTATATAAGTGTTGTATTAGAACTAGTCCACATACATTCACCTATGTGGGTTTCACGTCTTCCATTTTTAAAGTAAGATTATGTAGTCATCTTCATACACTTAGGAGAGATACAGCACAAAAAACAACACTCTCCATGAAGGTCTTGGAGTTAAATGGACGAAAATGTCAACTTTCATCTGATGTGAAATATTGCTAGAAGCATTAAACCAATTGTTAGTGGTAGATATGGTTGGAATCTCTATGGCTTAGAATTGTTGGAAATCTTAAGATATATGGTGAAATTATTAACGGATCAGATGAATTAAAGATCAAATACCTACATTCTATCCATATATCTTTCTTATGCTTTAAACTAATTCTATAAAGTCTTCCCTGAGTGTTAGATATATATCTATTGGAAATATCAGTTCTGATATTTTCTGGCCTCTCAGTTTGTGACTTCTTTGCAACTAAATAATTGATATCTGTAAATTTTAGTGCTGGTGCCATGTATAAAGCACCCATGCTGGTGCCGCATAAAAACCATCTGTGTTGGTGTCTCATATAAAGCACTGTTGCTGGTGCCACATAAAAAGCATCCAGTACACTCTATAAAGTGGTTGATGTTAGAAAAGAGCATCCAGCTGTAGAAACCATGCTTGAACAAACAATTGGGGCCCAGTGTAGCTCTCTGACTTGCCATCTCCTCTCAAAATGTCCAACCCATGCCAGCATGGAAAACAGACACTAAATGATGATGATGATGACGATGATGATGATATACTAACAAATTTTTAAATTTATAGCTTTGACACTGCTTATTGCCTATACCAAAAGTATTGTCTTCCTGTCAGTGTGTTGACCACACTCACAATTGATTTATCCTATTCTGCTTCTGTTATTTCTTCCCTCTCCCTTTTCTCTGAGTTTTCACTGGAAGCTTTCTCAAATTTGTGGCTTTCCTTAAGTTATTCTCCCTGAATTATAAATTAGCTGAACTTCCCTTAGTTAAAGTTGATACTCTATAAGTTCTGTAATAATTAATCAGAGCATTTTTATTAAGACTAATTAAGTGAACAAATAAGTAATACTGGAATTTATTAGCCATGCCACTCCTTAATGTAGTCAACTTTAAAACACTATAACACTGTTTTTTTTTTTTTTTTTGAGGAGAGTTGGCAGCTTTTTTCTTTGAACATGTTTTAATAATGTCAAATGTTGTGCTTGGCACCTGCTATCCACCAGTATACAAACATGTTCTGCCACTACCAACCTTCATGAATGAGATTGCTAAGTTTAATGACATCTTGAACTGTTCTTTAATTTTCAACCTCATTCTGCTGTCCACCTACACTGTTTGACAGTTTGTAGTCCCACCCAATTTACATTTCTTAAATGTTGGTAATTCTGATTAGAAGTTTTACTTGTTGGTGATCTGTTGATCAATCAACATATCACTGCTTGCTTGTTTACTTGGTTACCCTGATGAGTTTCAGAGTTGCATAAAATATTGTGTAATCCTGTGGATATTGTGCATATGGCATACTTGACTATACTATGCTTACAATAAAAACTCTTAACAAAAACCAATTGTAGCTGTACCACATAACCCTTCATCTGCTTAGCGAGGTCGTTGCCAGTGTTGCTGGACTGACTTCTGTGTAGGTGGCACATAAAAGGCACCATTTGAGTGTGGCTGTTGCCAGTACCACCTGACTGGCGCATGTGCCGGTGGCACGTAAAAGCACACACTACACTCTCGGAATGGTTGGCGTTAGGAAGGGCATCCAGCTGTAGAAACTCTGCCAGATCAGATGCAGCCATCTGGTTCGCCAGTCCTCAGTCAAATCATCCAACCCATGCTAGTTAAACGATGATATATATATATATATATATATATAGAGCAATAAGAAAATGGAGGGGATCAATAGGTGGTTCATCAACTTTGAGACATTATATTATGTCAATTTATTTACATTGACATAATATAATGTCTAAAAGTTGACGAACCACCTATTGATAACCTCCATTTTCTTGTTACTCTATAAATTAATGGTAAAATACCTATTTGCCCTCACCCATTTTGTACACTAGGTAATGTAATTGCAATGCAAAAATAAAAACCCACTTGTGTATTAATAATTGGGTATTCTACCAGCAGTATATTGGATAGATATTATCCCTTAGTGGGTTGGATTCACAACCTCTAACTTTCTTGAAATATGTCATAGGGCCAGTCAGGCGCAAGTTGACTAAAATTGAGAGTATGATAGAAGAAGGCTTGCTCTTCCTTCCGTAGAAGAAAAAAATTCAAATCAGACCATGTTAACACCAAAAATTATTTATATCAAAAAGGTGCTTTTTTCCTATGAAAATCCCTATTTTTTACGATTTTTTTATTCCTGTGTCACCATTTTTCGGTGTATTTCAACCAGAAAAATGTTCACTTAAAGACATTAACAAGCTACATAATGCAAAATTTTTTCAAAAATTCCAATTCTAAAGGGTCAAAACAAACCCGAGCAACGCCGGGCGATACTGCTAGTATTTAAATAAATTGCTAATGTAGTCTTGATGCCTGTCCGTCTTCTAATATTGAAAATCTCATTTGAATTTCGACTGAATTACTGAGATGAGAAATTATTATTATACACTTCCTTCCTTGTAAAATGGGTTAGTGACAGGAAAGGCGTCCAGCTGTTAAACACTGCTTCAACAATACATGTTTGTGTAACAATGCTGGGATGAAAAAAGAAATAGATGCTAAACAAATAAATGAACACACTGATGGATTCAGATTAGTTTTTTCATCATGATTGTTATGGTCACAGCATTTCAGCCAGTGTAGTTTCTAGTCTTCTTCAGGTGTCTGACATATTCAGTAGCCTTCTTGGTATCATGGACCAAACCTTTATCAATTCCGTGCTGTGGTAGATTGTTCTCATTCTGTTGTCATACTATGGATGTTATTAGTTATTTCCTTATTTGTTATGTCTCTTGCTTGTTCAGTTTCAACTAGAAAATATATTGCTTGGTTAACCCAGGATTTGAACTAATTGCCCACTAATTAATCTACTAAACTTAACCCTTAATCTATTAAATTACTAATCTACTAAACTTAACCTTTGACACTTATATCTATTATACCATTGGTTTATTATCTTCTCTACAAGTAGCAGTACCTGGCCTTCAGGTGAAATGCTTAGTGGTATTTCGTCTGCCGTTACGTTCAGAGTTCAAATTCCACCGAGGTCGACTTTGCCTTTTATCCTTTCAAGGTCAATTAAATAAGTACCAGTTACGCACTGGGGTCGATGTAATCGACTTAATCCATTTGTCTGTCCTTGTTTGTCCTCTCTATGTTTAGCCCCTTGTGGGTAGTAAAGAAATAGGTATTTTGTCTGCTGTTACGTTCTGAGTTCAAATTCCGCCGATGTCAACTATGCCTTTCATCCTTTCGGGGTCATTTAAATAAGTACCAGTTGCATACTGGGTCGATCTGATCGACTGGCCCCCTCCCCAAAAACGTCAGGCCTTGTGCCTAGAGAAGAAAAGATTATTATTATCATTACCTAAAGTAGTATTGGTTTCATATTTTGGCTCAAGGCCAGCAATTTCAGAGGAGAGGTTAATTTGATTATATCAACCCCAGTATTCAACTGGTACTTATTTTATTGACCCCAAAAGAATGAAAGGCGAAGTTGACTCTTTGAAGAATTTGAACTCGGTACATAACAACAGATGAAATGTACCCAGCATGTTAATGATTCTGCCAGCTCGCCACCTTAAACCTAAAATAAATATTCATTATTATATATATTATTTTACTCTTTTATTTGTTTCAGTCATTTAATCCCAGGACTTATTCTTTGTAATCCTGGTACTTATTCTACTGGTCGCTTTTGCCGAACTGCTAAGTTACAGAGGCGTAAACATACCAGCATCGGTTGTCAAGCGATAGTAGGGGAACAAACACAGACACACAAACGTACACCCTCCCCACATATATGTATGTGATGGGCTTCTTTCAGTTTCCATCTACCAAATCCATTCACAAGGCTTTGGTCAGCTCAAGGCTTTTGCAGAAGACACTTGCCCAAAGTGCCATGCAGTGAGACTGAACCCGGAACCATATGATTTGTAAGCAAGCTACTTACCACACAGCCACTCCTGCCCAAAATATGTATACAATCACCAAAAATGATTACCTAATATATATGTGTGTGTGTGTGTGTGATCACAGGAATTCATAATATTTTAGACAAATTGCTAAATTGCTTCGAAACGATTCTTATAATCTTTGGTTGGTTCAGGAATATGGATTCTATTAGAATTATTACATCAAGCTGAATTTCAGAATAATGTCACATATTCTATGGTGTTCTCCACAGAAATCTGTTTCTTTGTGCAAAATTCCAGTTACCCAATGGGAAAACTGAAGCCAAACAACTCGGAATATACATACATAAAAGTTAGCTTATATATTCAGATAATCACTAATCCAGTGTCTTAAAGGAATAATAGGATAGTGAACATAATGAATGCTATGAAATCATTGTTGTTATTTGTAATATATCTTGGCTAAAAAACTGACAGCCAGCAATTTGCAATGAATACAGACATGTTTATACTTGTGCTTCAAAAACTGAAGTTGATCATCTACATTGAATGAAACGGCTTTTGGCAATTGTTTTTTTTACCCCAGCATACATTCAGCAACGCCACAATCATAACATTTATATGACAGGACATTACATTCAGCAACTTAATCACCAATTTAGACTCTATAGTATATACATTCACTACACCCCACTCTCCTACGTTATGTACATTCAATATGTGTGTGTACCAGTTGCATACTGGGGTTGATCTGATCGACTGGCCCCCTCCCCAAAAACGTTGGCCCTTGTGACTAGAGAAGAAAAGATTATTATTGTTACCTAAAGTAGTATTGGTTTCATATTTTGGCTCAAGGCCAGCAATTTCAGAGGAGAGGTTAATTTGATTATATCAACCCCAGTATTCAACTGGTACTTATTTTATTGACCCCAAAAGAATGAAAGGCGAAGTTGACTCTTTGAAGAATTTGAACTCGGTACATAACAACAGATGAAATGTACCCAGCATGTTAATGATTCTGCCAGCTCGCCACCTTAAACCTAAAATAAATATTCGTTATTATATATATTATTTTACTCTTTTATTTGTTTCAGTCATTTAATCCCAGGACTTATTCTTTGTAATCCTGGTACTTATTCTACCGGTCTCTTTTGCTGAACCGCTAAGTTACAGAGGCATAAACACACCAGCATTGGTTGTCAAGCAATGATGGGGGAACAAACACAGGCACACAAACACCCCTCCCCACATATATGTATGTGATGGGCTTCTTTCAGTTTCCATCTACCAAATCCATTCACAAGGCTTTGGTCAGCTCAAGGCTTTTGCAGAAGACACTTGCCCAAAGTGCCATGCAGTGAGACTGAACCCGGAACCATATGATTTGTAAGCAAGCTACTTACCACACAGCCACTCCTGCCCAAAATATGTATACAATCACCTAAAATGATTACCTAATATATATGTGTGTGTGTGTGTGTGTGTGTGTGTGATCACAGGAATTCATAATATTTTAGACAAATTGCTAAATTGCTTCGAAACGATTCTTATAATCTTTGGTTGGTTCAGGAATATGGATTCTATTAGAATTATTACATCAAGCTGAAATTCAGAATAATGTCACATATTCTATGATTTTTCTCCATAGAAATCTGTGTCTTTGTGCAAAATTCCAGTTACCCAATGGGAAAACTGAAGCCAAACAACTTGGAATATACATACATAAAAGTTAGCTTATATATTCAGATAATCACTAATCCAGTGTCTTAAAGGAATAATAGGATAGTGAACATAATGAATGCTATGAAATCATTGTTGTTATTTGTAATATATCTTGGCTAAAAAACTGACAGCCAGCAATTTGCAGTGAATACAGACATGTTTATACTTGTGCTTCAAAAACTGAAGTTGATCATCTACATTGAATGAAACGGCTTTTGGCAATTGTTTTTTTTACCCCAGCATACATTCAGCAACGCCACAATCATAACATTTATATGACAGGACATTACATTCAGCAACTTAATCACCAATTTAGACTCTATAGTATATACATTCACTACACCCCACTCTCCTACGTTATGTACATTCAATATGTGTGTGTACCAGTTGCATACTGGGGTTGATCTGATCGACTGGCCCCCTCCCCAAAAACGTTGGCCCTTGTGACTAGAGAAGAAAAGATTATTATTGTTACCTAAAGTAGTATTGGTTTCATATTTTGGCTCAAGGCCAGCAATTTCATAGACACTAAATCATACATACAGTTCCACAATGACTAATACAGCTTCTACAGTACATGCATTCAACAACACTATATGCATTAGTACAGGTGGCATGTAAAAAGTCACTATTTGAATGTGGCTGTTGCTAGTACTGCCTGACTGGCCCTCGTGCTGGTGGCATGTAAAAGCACCCACTACACACTCGGAGTTGTTGGCGTTAGGAAGGGCATCCAGCTGTAGAAACTCTGCCAGATCAAGATTGGAGCCTGGCGCAGCCATTTGGTTCGCTAGACCTCAGTCAAATCGTCCAACCCATGCCAGCATGGAAAACGGACCTTAAACAATAATGATGATGATGATGTTACTACAGAATATATATTTAACCTTTTTAGTATTTAAACCAGACATATCCAGCCCAACTATTCTACCTGTTTTATGTTCAAACTAACCAGATTTGGCCTCTCACACCAACCTGACAATGTAATTCTAAAAATAAACCAACCCACCATCGAAATCCCAAAGCTATGAAATAAAGCATGATTTCTTTCCAGACAATGTGAAATCATAACCATTGCATTTGGCAGATTAATCTAAACATTCAAGGGTTAATGATAACACAGTTATTTGCAATCAACTCCATAGATACTGCAGTGCAAATATTCAACAACACTTACCAGTCACCAGCAGTGTTGTGACAAGAAATATTTACCGAGAATCAATTGGTTTATTTGGCACAAAAGATCAACTCCAGAATTCAGTACATAGACTAGAGTGTGTCTTTTACTCTTTTACTTGTTTCAGTCATTTGACTGTGGCCATGCTGGAGCACTGCCTTTAGTTGAACAAATCAACCCCAGGACTTATTCTTTGTAAGTCTAGTACTTATTCTATTGGTCTCTTTTGCCGAACTGCTAAGTTATGGGGACGTAAACACACCAGCATCGGTTGTCAAGCGATGTTGGGAGACAAACACACAAACACATACATATATATTGCACATGGCTAACTGTCAGCTTTTAACTAAAGTGTATATGTTTGTGTGTCTGTGTTTGCTCCCCCACAACATTGCTTGACAACCGATGCTGGTGTGTTTACGTCCCTGTAACTTAGCGGTTCGGCAAAAGAGACTGATAGAATAAGTACTAGGCTTACAAAGAATAAGTCCTGTGGTCAATTTGCTCGACTAAAGGCGGTGCTCCAGCATGGCCACAGTCAAATAGGTCACTTATGATACACTTTATCCTCTCCTGAAATTTCTGGCCTTGAGCCAACTAAAGTGTACCATAAGTGACCTATTTGACTGTGGCCATGCTGGAGCACCGCCTTTAGTTGAGCAAATTGACCGCAGGACTTATTCTTTGTAGGCCTAGTACTTATTCTATCAGTATCTTTTGCTGAACCGCTAAGTTACAGGGACGTAAACACACCAGCATTGGTTGTCAAGCAATGTTGTGGGGGAACAAACACAGACACACAAACATATACATACACATACATACATACATATATATTGCACATTTATTCTACATGGCTGACTGTCAGCCTTCAACTAAAGTGTACCGCAAGTAACCTACAACAGAAGTTATTGTAATGATGTCACTGCACTTTAAAGATTGACCGGCATTTACCAGATCCCTGATGAGTCATAAGGAAATTTAAGTCAACCGTAATTACATCTTCCCAATAGCTGAATCAACACTGAACTGCTCTTGCTCACGTGCTTGTTTCGCCTTGAACATGTCAGGATGGTGAATTGACCGTGGCAGTTAATTCACCATCACCATTGTCATCATTTAACATCCATTTTCCATGCTGGCATGGGTTGGATGGTAGGACAGGTACCATGTCTTACCATGCCGGCATGCGTTCAGGTAAGACATGTTATAGCAAAAGGTGTTAACTATGGAAGGTTTAAACAGTTGAATAGTATATAGGTGTCTTTTTTACCGTTTTCTTTTTTTGTTATGGTTTGTTGGATTTATGGCAGAAGCTAAACAAACTAACTTTATAGTGGTTGTTTAGTATTGCTAGCCATCAATAATCAATGAGAGATTGTAATCTTTTCGGAGTTGTAGAATATTAATTTCTATTTTGTAACCATGGTAACAAATGGTTGTTTGTCAGAGGAAACATTTGTCATTGTTTAAAGGAAAAGCGAATCTCTTAAGAAACTGAAATACATCGAATCAAGTTACCAATATGTTCCTCAATATTTTTGCCAATAACATTAAGATTTTGTTTTTGGATTTGGTTTGCAAGATTCTTTATATGAGTTCGTGTGTTGAAGCATATTCTGTTGTGTCTGGGGAGAGTCATTTTCTTTTTGTGCCTTATAACACACTCACTGGTAAAATTTCCACATTTTCTATTTTATTTTACTAAAATTTTCGTTACGTCTTGCAACCTTTTCATGACTATTGAAAAGGTTGCAAGACGCAACGAAAATTTTAGGAAAATAAAAGATAAGAAATAAGTGGAAATTTTACCAGCGAGTGTGTTACATTATAAGGCACAAAAAGAAATTGACTCTCCCCAGACACAACAGAACATTAAGATTGTTGAGATAGCCATGGACTCCTTTACTTTCATTTGTCTATAATTATACTAGCCATAATTTTTTTCGCAAAGTCTGCTGATGATTTACAGCATCAATCACATCAAAAGGTAACTTCGTAAACTGGAAACCATTAGATTTAAAGACAGTCTGCCTCTCACTGTCATCAGTTGGATGGAATCTCACAAAATGGTACTTTGAGAACCAGTTTGTTGTAGAATTTATTTTATGGAATAGAATAGTATCTTCAGTGTTTTTTCTTTTTTCCACTTCAAGCCAAATGGCACATAAGGCTTCCCACTCTTTCTCTCCATGCTGCCCTGTTAGTGATTCTGGTTTGCACCTGGTTCTATATTTCCCATCCACTGTCCTGCCTCACTTTGGTCTTCTGCACTTCTCCCTTCCTTTAGGGACTTCATGTAACCAGCCCCTGAGCATCCTCTCAGCTTTTATTCAAGTGTGTCATGCTTCATTCTCTTTTCAGGTTAGGAACCACTGTCTCTCCCAAAGTGTTGTGTATTCTTCTGAGTATTTGGAATTCCTGTAATTAGAATTTTTTTTTCAGGAACAGGTGATTAGCTCAGCACCCAACCTTCAAGATTTGAAGCAGCATCGGTTTTTTGTCAGGGTTTCCTTCCTTTAGATGATTGCAATGCTGCCCATATTCTCAATCTCCATCTACCTGGGATTTGAAATTAGAGTTTCTTTCTTTTAGGGAAGTTTATGGCTCCTCAGCCTGACCAGCCTAATCTATGACTCCTCTCAGATGGGGATGCTGAGAACTAGTCTTGATATTCTGCTGGTCCTTTGCACCCATACTGCATTAGTCATAGTCAGGGTCATGTCTGCCCTGCTGTGTGTTCTGATGGAATACTTGCATTGATGTGGCATGAGATGGAATTTTGCACTCCACCTAGAAACACACTTAGCACCCTAAACCAGAAGTTCTTAGCAGGGCAATTTTCAGATTTAGTGGGATATTATTTGTGAACAGTTGAATTCACTAATTCTTACTACTAAAACTTGAAGACTTAACCCTTTCAAAACGGTTGATATAAATTTATGCACGCAATATACATGCTTTAAATCGGTTGACATAATTATACGCCGCATGACTTAGAACCTGTTGCTTGAATTAGTATCTGTCCACCTGCCAACTGATAGGCCAATTAGATGTTTCATGTAAATATTTACAGCCTGGATGTAGGCTTTATTCCTATATAAGCTGTAGTAAGGTGGCGAGCTGGCAGAGTCGTTAGCACGCCGGGTGAAATGTGTAGCCGTATTTTGTCTGCTGTTACGTTCTGAGTTCAAATTCCACCGAGGTCGACTTTGCCTTTCATCCTTTTGGGGTCAATTAAATAGGTACCAGTTACGCACTGGGGTCAATATAATCGACTTAATCCCTTTGTCTGTCCTTGTTTGTCCTCTCTGTTTTTAGCCCCTTGTGGGTAGTAAAGAAATAGATTATACCACATTAGCAATGTGGCTTTCAATCAACTCAAAATCAATCTACGTTCACCTTCTTGTACTGTGAGTCTTCACAGGGATTCTGCTGTAGCTGAATCTTCTGGTCCTGCATGTAATATATGGTTGTATCCCACCACATCGGCTTCATCATTACAACCCACTACACCGGCTTCATCATGTTCATCATTAACTCCATTGCATTCATCATCCTGTTGTGCCGCTCCTGCTTCCTCATGTTCTACTATTCCAGTTCCATCAGTATTGGTCATTGCATCCTGCCACTCTGTCTCTGTCAACTTTGTCATTGAATTTATGGTCATCGCGCCAAACTACACCAAGCTCTACCACCTCAACAGTTGTTTCTTCCTGTTCGGACAATGACCTGGAGAGTGAGTGTTTTCCTAGTACAGAATCAGATGATTCCTACAGTGATATTGATATTTCGGTAACTGTAAGGAACAGGTGGGCAGCAGTGAATATTTCTGGACAACAGAATGTAATGTGGTGAGCAAGAGACAATTTCGTCCGATGGCATGGGTTTACTGGTATGCTTGGCATAAAGGCAAACCTTAAACGTGAAATGTTGCCACTGGAAATCTTCCATGAGTTTTTGATAGATGCAATGTTCCAATATATAGTGGACAAAATGAATGACTATGCTGAAAACCATCCCCAGGATGTCAGACCCGGGCATGGTGGCGATTGGCTTCCAACCACAGGGGACGAAATCTGAGTTCTGCTTGCGCTGCTGATATTGATGGGCATTCTGAAGAAACCGACCCTGCCATCAAATTAGAATTGGTATCCAACCACAGCGACACCTTTCTTCCCAGAAATGATTCCATGTGATCAATTTTTGGCGCTTCTTCGAAATCTATATTTCAACTCAGGCAAGTACCAGGATGACCGGCTGCACAAAATACATCTTATTGTTAAGGAAGTGGCTGAAAATCTCAGAACGGTGTATGTCCCCAATGGAAATTCAAGAGAAAGCTCCAATTCAAACACTACAACCCAACTAAACATGCCCATTTTGAAGTCAAGGTTTATAAAGCATACGAGTTAACTGGCAGAGCCTGTGGGTATACGTGGAATTACAAAATCTACACTTGTCAGGACAGATTGGCTCTTCCAGTGTCTACTCTAGTGTCAACTGATGTTGTGTTGTCGCTGAATGAAAACTTGTTTGACAAAGGCTACAATATTTATATGGACAACTGGTTTTCCAGTCTAGACCTCTTCCTGCAGCTGCAGGCAAGGAGGAATAATGCCTGTAGCACTGTGAAGACGCACAGGAAAAACATACTGCCTGATCTGCACTTTGAAAGGGGAAAACAACATAGCGGTTGAGGGCACCTGTGGAAGAGGTAGACCCAGGAAAACCTGGGACGAGGTGGTGAAGCATGACCTTCAAACTTTAGGTCTCACCGAGGAAATGACTAAAGACCGAGACCTATGGAAGCATGCTGCACGGGGACCAGACGAAGCTGGCAACGGCCACGGTTGGATGGTGCTTTTTACATGCCACCAGCACAGAGGCCAGTCGGGCAGCGCTGGCAACGGCCATGTTCGGATGGTTCTCTTATGTGCCACCGGCACTGGTATCACAGCTACAAATTCCATTGATGTTGATAGATTACGATTTTGATTTTCACTTGCCTCAACAGGTCTTCACAAGTGGAGTTTTGTTTCCCAAGAAGGAAGGAATGCATAAGTGGGCTGGCTACATCCCAGGTGTAGGCCACGGGATTATGGCCTCACTTGTCCTGCGGGTCTTCTCACGCACAGCATGCTTCCATAGGTCTCGGTCTCTAGTCATTTCCTCGGTGAGACCTAAAGTTTGAAGGTCGTGCTTCACCACCTCGTCCCAGGTTTTCCTGGGTCTACCTCTTCCACAGGTGCCCTCAACCGCTAGGGTGTGGCACTTTTTCACACAACTATCTTCATCCATTCTCACCACATGACCACACCAGCGCAAACGTCTCTCTTGCACACCACAACTGATGTTTCTTAGGTCCAATTTCAAGACATTAGTGTGATTCTGGGAGTGAGAGATTCTTGTACCAATTCTTACGTATGTAACAGACTACACTGCCTGACTTGAGTAAACCAAGAAAACATTGTATATGGTGTGTGTGTGTGTAATCAACCGAAAAGTGGCACTTTCCTGACAATCATGGTGCCTGTTAGTGTATGTTTTCATTCCTGTGCATTAACTACAGCATTAGAGTGGTCTAGCTCTTATTTCTAGCAACGTAGGTGTTTCTTAACACCCTTGTCACATTTAGTGACAATCATAATTCTCGTTTTTGGTGAAACATTGCAAATTGCTGTTTATGTTATATATATATACATACATACATACATATATATATGTATATATATATATATACATATATATATATATATATATATAAAATAAGAAAATGGAGGTGGTAAAACATTTTACCTTCGCCCATATAATACAGCACCATCCGTCCGTGGCCATCTGGCACCTGTGCCGGTGGCACATAAAAAGCACCCACTACACTCATGGAGTGGTCGGCGTTAGGAAGGGCATCCAGCTGTAGAAACATTGCCAGATAAGACCGGGGCCTGGGGCAGCCTTCTGGCTTCCCAGACCCCAGTTGAACCGTCCAATCCATGCTAGCATGGAAAGCGGACGCTAAATGATGATGATGATGATATATATATACACACACACACACACACACACTTGTATGTCAGGTCACTCTTAGTGCTACTGGTGACATGTAACCCAGTAAAACTTGTTGCATAGTCAGGTAGTTGGTGACTAAATCGGCAAACCTACCTGACCTGCTTGGTAAGGAGGGTGGTTTTTGTCGGAGACCCTGCAGGACGAAAAACAAAACCTGAGTGTGACTGAACTGAGTAGAGTCAATGGCCATCCAACAGCTGGGTGTGAGAAACCCCTAAACCTTTGGTTAGGCATCTCTGTAGGAGAAGGTAATTCTGGAATAACACCTTCCTTATGGTAAAGTCTTGAGATCATGTTCTTGCTTGTTTCTGGACTACTTGGCTTTGCAGGTGAGAGTTTTAGCAGTGTTATGGCTAACAGCAATTGTCTTTAATATCTGAGTTTTAATGATTTGTCAGTGATGGTTATACTTGTTTATGAACTGACAGTTAACATACATATCATCATCATCATTATCATCGTTTAACGTCCGCTTTCCATGCTAGCATGGGTTGGATGGTTCAACTGGGGTCTGGGAAGCCAGAAGGCTGCACCAGGCCCAGTCTGATCTGGCAATGTTTCTACAGCTGGATGCCCTTCCTAACGCCAACCACTATATATTATTTTTCTTGTTTACTTGTTTCAGTCATTTGACTGCAGCCATGTTGGAGTACTGCCTTTAGATGAGCAAATCGACCCCAGGATTTATTTTTTGTAAGCCTAGTACTTATTCTATCAGTCTCTTTTGCCGAGCCGCTAAGTTACAGGAATGTAAACACACCAGCATTGGTTGTCAAGCGATGTTGGGGTGACAAACACAGACACACAAACACACACACACATATATATATATACATATACATATATCCAATGGGCTTCTTTCAGTTTCCATCTACCAAATCCACTCACTAGGCTTTGGTTGGCCCGAGGCTATCGTAGAAGACACTTGCCCAAGGTGCCGCACAGTGGGACTGAACCCAGAACCATGTGGTTGGTATGCAAGCTACTTACCACACAACCACTCCTGCACCTATCTGTGTATGTATCTTTTAGTTTGTTTCTTTAATGTGTCCTTATATCAAGGTTTGTAGAAAGGCTGGTTTTACAGATGCCTTTGACCACCAGTGTCATGGAAAATATCCAAAAATTTTCTCCATTGTAGCAAGTTTTAATGTTTTGCTGGACAAACAGGACGGTTATGTTAGAGGCTGCCACAAAAATAGCATCTATGTCTTCAGGTTGATTTGTTCATGATGACAGCAGTATACTCATGGCTAAAGGAATTGGAATCAGATTTTTGCCGCAGTTTCTGATAGGGAAGATTGTCAGACATTTGCAATCTATGAGCAGCTTCCAAAAAACAATCTTGGTTGATTGTTGGTTCCAAATTCAATTAAAAGTTCTTAAGGAGATTTTGTCTATATGATCAGATGAGGCCCCAGAAATAAATGTAGGTCTGTTGTGCTCCTCTTCATATACATCAGTGGCTACGGCCTGAAATTTTGCAGTGTCTGCTGAGGCTGCATAGAATTGTGGCAAGATTCAATGTCTCCTTCATCTGGTTGCCATTTACATGAATGTAAATATATATATATATAGTTTTTTTTTTGTTATTTCTTTCAGTCATTTGACTGCAGCCATGCTGGAGCACCACCTTTAGTCAAACAAATCAACCCCAGGACTCATTCTATGTAAGCCTAGTACTTATTCTATGGGTCTATTTTACCAAACCGCTAAGTTACAGGGACGTAAACACACCAGCATCGGTTGTCAAGTGATGGTGGGGGGACAAACATGTATACACACACACACATATGTATATATATATATATATATATGAGTGGATTTGGTAGACGGAAACTGAAAGAAGCCCGTCGTATATATATATATGCGTGTGTGTGTCTGTGTTTGTCCCCCTAGCATTCCATGACAACTGATGCTGGTATGTTTATGTCCCCGTTACCTAGCGGTTCGGCAAAAGAGACCGATAGAATAAGTACTGGGTTTACAAAAGAATAAGTCCCGGGGTCGATTTGCTCGACTAAAGGCGGTGCTCCAGCATGGCTGCAGTCAAATGACTGAAACAAGTAAAAGAGTATATATACACAGTCACCATGTTAAATCGGTAGCCACTACACACATTTTTTTTCTCTCCTTGTTTTTTTCTGTGTCCCTTTCTGTAGAAGAGCGTAGGCTCAAAACGTAAAAGACTTTTTCTATTCCTGAGCGTTATACTAATACATCTGTTTGTTTTCTACACCACCTGTCTTCGTCTTTTGTTTTCTCATGGTCAAAATCCCTAGTGTGTACTATATACGAGGTTAAAAATGAAAATATTTTTCTAAGCAATGTCTGAGTCTCTATTTGCTGTCTGACTATGTTTATTCAGATGCATTTTGTGATGTCGGGCGCAAAAATACCTCAAGCTAAGCCTGAAAGCAATGAAATCATAAAAGAATTATCCAAAACATGCAGTAAGCAACATTTATTAAATGTTATTACAGTTATTTCTTTATTTTCTGCAAACGAAATGCACAAAAAAGCTACACGTTTGCATTATGTTATATATACAATAATAATAAAGGACATTACCGTATATAGTTTTACAAACCAAGGACGTTATATAGACTTCCTTGACTCAAGTTAGAGAAGGGGTGCGTATTATACACAAGGTTTAGGTTTTTCAGAGGTACAGCCCCCTAAAAATCCCCTGCGTATTATACTCAAGGGCAGACTATACTCGAGGATTTACGGTAGTACTTCATACAAAAAAATCTTAGTATCAAACAACCAAACAAGGGAAGAACAAAGAAAACTTACCAAATTGATAAATGCTTTGTCCAATGCAAACCACAAAAAATGCAGTAAACTCCTTCACAAAGTAATTAGCCCTATCAACAATTCTGACCATGGCCATACCACAAACTATATTACAATACCACAGCAGCATGTAACAGAAGGATACACACATGCTTCATATAGGTATCACTCCTTTTCTTGTTTCTTTTATCTTATTTCTGACTCTACTTTAATAAAGGGTTCACCCGCAACGACGATCTCTTTCGTTTCCTTTTTCTCTTTTTGGTGTACTATTCATTGTGCACAGCTTTCGTTGTTTTTTTTGTGTGTTTACATTATGTCCATACAATTTTGTTTCCCTGTTGTAACCTTTCGCATTGTCCATCTGTCTGTTTTTATTCCCCTCATTCCATTTGTGCTATTTCACTTATCACAATAACAGCTTCAAGTAACATACCCATACTCGAACAACAACTAAACTCTCTTATGAATTATTTTTTTCTAGAGTCAGCCACTAAAAACCACACAAAATATATAAATAATCACATCTTACATCTTTACCATAGCCATGTCTATTACTTCAGTCCATCACACTTGAGAAACTGTAGGGAAATCAAAAAATGTTAAAGGTTCAGGGTCTGACAAAACACAATTAAAACCCCTATGTTCTGACAGTATTGTTTCACCTGCCAATATCCTTTACTATTCATCATTCCTTATTCATTCATTGTGGAGGCACAATGGCCCAGTGGTTAGGGCAACGGACTCGCAGTCATAGGATCGCGGTTTCAATCCCCAGACCGGGCGTTGTGAGTGTTTATTGAGTGAAAACACCTAAAGCTCCACGAGGCTCCAGCAGTAGGTGGGGGTGAACCCTGCTGTATTCTTTCACCACAACTGTCTCTGACTTTTCCTTCCTGTTTCTGTTGTATCTGTATTTCAAAGAGCCAGTCTTGTCACACTCTGTGTTACACTGAATCTCCCCAAGAACTACATTAAGGGTACATCATGTGTCTGTGGAGTGCTCAGCCACTTGCACGCTAATTTCACAAGATGGCTGTTCCATTGATCGGATCACCTGGAACCCTCGTCGTTGTAACCTACGGAGTGCCATGATTCATTCATTAATTCCTTTGAGCCCATGTCGAGAACAAGGCACTAACAAGCAGTCTCCATTTTAAAAGATTTTTGGCAATGGATTGCAGTTGTCCCCAGGTGTAGCTACCTGTTAGTGCTTCAGTTTCTGTGGACTTTCTCTATGTTTTTTGTATACCATACTTCTATTTTCCTTGGGGTGTCCATTGGAGGACTTGTCTTGTAATGTTGGAAGCAGGTTTCTGTGGGGTGTGTCCCAGTCAACTCCATTTCTTCTTTTTCATTTGGGTTTCAATAGGTTGCTAGTTTACCTGTTTCCACAAGGCTTTTTTTTTGTTTGTTAGCCTGTCTCGCTACTCATGCCAGCTGTCAAACCCATAGAATATGGAAACTGTACTGAATAATACAATTCTAAAACTTAAACATCACTCTATACTAAACCACCACGCTACACCTGGATTCTCTCTCTCTCTCTCTCTCATCATCATCATCGTTTAACGTCCGCTTTCCATGTTGGCGTTGTTTGGACGGTTTGACTGAGGACTGGCAAGCCAGAAGGCTGCACTAGGCTCCAGTCTGATCTGGCAATCTTTCTACAGCTGGATGCCCTTCCTAACACCAACCACTGAGAGTGTAGTGGGTGCTTTTTATGTGTCACTGGCATGGGAGCCAGTCAGGGGACACTGGCATTGACCACGTTCAGATGATGCATTTTACGTGCCACCAGAATGGGAGCCATTCAAGGAGCATTGGCCACAGCTGCAATTTTGGTTTTACTTGACTCAACAGGTCTTCTCAAGCATATTATATCACCCGATGCATCAAGGGTACTCTGATGGATGTGCAATGTCTGTGTGTATGTACAACAAAATGCAAATGTGCTTAGAGAAAATTAGGCATAAGAGGCATCAGATGTGGTGTGTAGGAGAGAAGATTGCACAAGTATGGTCATGTGATGCAGATGGATGAGGACTTCTGTATAAAGAAGTGCTGATCGCAAAATGTGGTAGGAACATGTAGAAGGGGCAGACCTAGGAAGACATGGGATGAAGTGGTGAAACTGACTTCAGGATGTTGAACCTCTCAGAGGAGATGACTAGGGACTGAGATGAATGGCATTATGCTCTGCTTGAGAAGACCTGTCCTTTTCAGCAGATTCAGGATCTGTTAAGCCTTCCTCCACAACTCATCTATTTTTTCACTTCCCACCTACATAAAACTGACACCCTCTACATCTAACCCATTCCCTATATCTAGTCACCTGCCACACTATTTTCACTCACTGCACTTCCTATTCTGTCTAATTCATGTTGTACCTGTACCTCCTCCTTCTTCTTCTTCTTCTTCTTCTTCTTCTTCAGCAAGACACCTGTTCCTCTCCTATCGTAGTTTATTATTCCTCCAGTCTATAACCCACTCAGTTGAGGGAGGCGTCTTATCTTCCAGGTGTTTGGCGACCTCACTGATGTTGGTGCCACAAAAAAGCACCCAATACACTCTGTTGTGTAGTTGGCATCAGGAAGGGCATCCAGCTGTAGAAATTATGCCATGACAGACATAGAACCTGGCAGAGACCTGGCTTGTCTGTTCTTGTCAAACCATTCAACCTATCGCAGAAAAAGGAATGTTAAATGATGATGCTGATATGCATAGATACGTAGACAGAAACACTTGCACACACATTTCAGCAGGGACTTTGGCATATGACAGCAAGTTGATGACAAGCTCAGATTTTTTGTCCAGGGTTATAATAGGCTGGTAGGTAATGTGGAGCTTTTCAGTGATACAGAGGTTGCAAAACACTTACTAAAAGTTGGAGCCATGTTTATAATTGCCCAAGCATTGCTGATCAGTGCCCAACAACACCGAAAATAAATCATTTTATTTTCTTTTTGTTTGTATCTCTTCTCTTTTCCAGGTCCAACAATATGGTAATAAAACATTGTTAGACTTGCCCAGTGAAGGATGGATATTGTTATGTGGTAGAAACTGTATGAGTGAAGACTCATTGGTGATGGAATTAATTCAGCCGGAACCAAACAGTTTTGCCAATTTTGCCATTGCAGCTAAATTATCAAGGTGAGTACTTTCTGTTCCTTCTCTCTGTCACACTATTTTCTGTAGAACTAAGATGGCTTAATAGATTGGCTATTGGTTTATCCCTTTACCATTTAACCCTTTCATTACCTAATTTTTTTGAAATGCTCTGTGTTTCTTTCATTTACTTTAAATATAACAAAGAATTTAGTAAAATAACTAAGTTATCATTCAGCTAGTTTTAGGAACATAAATTGTGACTAAGGTTTGGTGGAAGATTTTAATTCCAAACTTATGAAAACAAGACATTTGTACTCAGAGCTAGGGCCGGTTTCAGCCGGGTTGGTAACGAAAGGGTTAATCCAGCCATATCCGACTCAGATATTCCACCTTTTTATGTTCAAACTGACCAGATCTGGCTTCGTCCACCTACCCTGCTATGTCATTCTAAAAATTAACTATCACATTGTCAAAATATTGAAGGTATGCAATAAAACATAATTAAATTCAAAACGATGTTTGTAATTTTGTTTTACATTTAACAGAGAAATCTGAATGCCAAAGAGTTATGAGCTCAGGTTTTTCAGTTCAGATTCAATGTTGGTGTTTGGTTATGCATCATCATCATCGTTTAACGTCCGTTTTCCATGCTGGCATGGGTTGGACGGTTCGACCGGGGTCTGGGAAGCCAGGAGGCTGCACCAGGCTCCAGTCTGATCTGGCAGAGTTTCTACAGCTGGATGCCCTTCTTAATGCCAACCACTCCATGAGAGTAGTGGGTACTTTTTACATGCCACCGGCACAGGGGCCTGAGTAGGTTGGCAAACGGCCATGATCGGTTGGCACTTTTTATGTATCACCAACACAGATGCCAGTCAGGCAGCACTGGCATCAGCCACGTTCGGATAGTGCTTTTTATGTTCCACCGGCATTCTTTTTTATTTATTCTTGCTCTTGTTTACATTGTTTCAAATTAATCTTAGCTCATCTCACAGCTTCAAGATTTCAATGATGTAATTGTTTATTTTTAGAATGACATTGTAGGGTAGGTGTGAAAGGCTGCATCTGGTTGCTTTGAACATGAGATGGATAAAATATTTTGGTCGGATATAGCTGGTTTAAATACTAAAGGGTTAAACAGTCAGAAATTTAGAGAAATAAAATACTAGTTGAAGCACTGGACGAAGCAGAAGAAGAGTTAAGGACATAAGTATGGAGGACAATAGGAAGTTTCTGTAAGGCAACCTATTGAGGGCTACAGACCAAATCTATGACATGGGGCTAAGTTTCAGGTAGGAAGACCAAGGGTGACATGGTGGTGTAATAGTGAGGTAGACAGGGTTATAAAAGTGAAGAGACAGAATTGGAAAGATTGGAAAGGTGGAGGCTGTAAATAACTATATCAGGTAGCTAGAAGAGAAGCTAATTAACAGGTATATATATCAAGGCGGCGAGCTGGCAGAAACGTTAGCACGCCGGGTAAAATGCTTAGCGGTATTTCGTCTGCGTTACGTTGTGAGTTCAAATTCCGCCGAGGTCGACTTTGCCTTTCATCCTTTCGGGGTAGATAAATTAAGTACCAGTTATGCACTGGGGTCGCTGTAATCGACTTAATACCTATGTCTGTCCTTGTTTGTCCCCTCTGTGTTTAGCCCCTTGTGGGTAATAAAGAAATAGGTATATATATCAAGGGGAGATGCAGAAAGGAAAATGTTTGCCAATGTTCTACAACTTGAGGATCAGAAGTGTGAAATGTTCCAGCTTGCAAGACAATGTAACAGGAGCAATCAAGATGTTGTGGGACGTGTGTGTCTGGATGAATTACAGTATGCTTGCATTTTAATCTGGCTGATAAGAAAGACACATAGAAGTGCTACTATGAAATGTTATTAAATGTGGAAAATTCATGAGAGAAGGAGAGTCTTCTTAAAATGGACACAAAAAGAGGGACTAGCGATTCTATTTGGCATCAGTTTGATTGACAAGGCAATTAAGGAAATGAAGGTATGAAGTCATTTCAGTCATGTCTCAAGTAATTTATGCTGTTGTCAATGCAGTGAATGTAATGAAGACTGGATTAATTCTGGGGGCAGAGAATGATGGTTCATCTTCAAATACAAGACTCTTGTACAAAAAAAAAAATAAAAATACCCATTAGTAAACATTTGGATTTCTGTCCAACAATTATGCCAAATGCTGCAGTCTAATTCTGAATAAATAAGGAAAAGATGTGTAACGGGATGAGAGATTCCCGCACTGGATGGGTGCGGCTCGCATCCTTTACATTAAATATTAATCGAAGAAAGAGTCAAGACTTCCGATTAACTTCAAGAGTATAAATATTTTATTCCTTGATTCGCAATACAAACATTCCCTTCCTCTGGGCGAATCGGCAGCCTAGGAGCTTATCGGAAGTAGTCAAGTGGAGTGAGTCAATCCTGCCCATTCAAGCATAGCGGAGAGGCACCATGAGGTAGCAGCTTGAGAGAGCCGATGCAGACACGTCTGTCTTGTTCAGCTGCTAGCGTCCAAGAGAGAGATACAAGAGAATTTTGGTACTGCTAGTTTTCCGCGCATGCGCATGAGGGAACTTCTGGCAGGCCTCCCGGGAGACTCCAACCCTGCGCATGCATGCTGGAGATTTCCCAGATGGTGTCACTACATATGTTTATTAATAAATATAAATGAAAACTAAATATTATATAACAACATAACAGAATTACAAAGCACAATATATTTGATTCAACTAAACAACTAGAAGCAACGAGAATAATAAAAGAAAATCAAAAGTTAAGGTAATTTGCTTCTTCTCAGATACAAAACCCTGATTTCAAACCACTGTGTACTCTCTTTTACTTGTTTCAGTCATTTGATTGTGGCTATGCTGGAGCACCGCCTTTAGTTGAGCAAATCGATCCCAGGACTTATTCTTTGTAAGCCTAGCATTTATTCTATCAGTCTATTTTGCTGAACCTTTAAGTTACGGGGACATAAACACACCAGTATCGGTTGTCAAGCAATGTTGGGGGGACAAACACAGACACACAAAGATATACACACAAATATATATATATATATATATGTGACAAGCTTCTTTCAGTTTCTGTCTACCAAATCCACTCACAAGGCTTTGGTTGGCCCGAGGCTATAGTAGAAGACACTTCCCCAAGGTGCTATGCAGTGGGACTGGACCCGGAACCATGTGGTTGGTAAGCAAGCTACTTACCACACAGCCACTCCTACGCACTCCACTGTGTAATTATATTTTTTTTGTACACCATTTGCTGATGTCACCTTTGGATTGACCAACTGGATTGCTTTTTGGAGTCTGAGAAAAAATAAAAAAATACAAATAATGTTTTTATGCATTTAACCAACCAGGACATCAGAAAAACAAGTGATGTCTTATGGGAGGCAGCCAACTGGAATGCTAAACTACTGATAAAAACAAGTGACCAGGACACATGATAAACAAATGGTGCTCTAGGCAGTCAGTCAACTAGACCACAGGTAGACAAAAACAAGTGATATCTTTCATTAAGTAGCCAATCAGGACTTGAACCTCTGCCTTAAAGCCAACATATACATGGCTGTATCAGCTTGAAAAAAAGTCCAAGTTCCACATTTGAATGAATAAAGCACACTACATAACAAGCATGCAAAACAAATTTTTGATGTTTTAAAATCTTCATCATGCCTATGATAACACAATTTATTATTGCGACTTATTCAGTTTCAAATTTCTTTCATGAATTATTGCTATGAAATTATTGAACATTGGAACTTTCTTGATTCCTTATTGCTGTAAAATTGATTAAATATCTAAATTTTCTTCATATGATTTCACTATGAAACCTATTCAGCATTTGATTTTTGAGCGTATTTTATCATAAGGACATTTTTTTCTTGTGCCTCTTTCCTTTAAATTTTCATCTTATTTTTCCCTATTTATCATTGAAATGGTATTTCAATAAATTTCAAAAATAAAAAAACAAAAATAAATAAAACTTCATTGTAAGACACAGGTACATTTTCAACTCCAAAATCAATTTCCTTATATTCCTACTTGTGTAGAAATAAGCCTCTTTTCCCCAATGAAATGATTGACAATATTTTCTTAAAGCAAACCCATTGAACTTGTGTCAGGTTGGAAAAATGGGTGATAAATCATTGACGATGATGATGTTGGCGTATGTGAATTGGGTCCTAAATTGTAAATGGGCAACCTTTTCCGAGGAGTGGGCCACATGTAACATGACTCATCCTCAGATGGGCCACACTACTAAAAAAAGAAATCCTGGTTATTTTTTGTTGGTGTGCCATTCAGAAAATCCCACAGGCTGCAGTTTTCCTGTGACTGTTCTACATGAGGATAACAGTGACAATGATATTGTATATGAAAAAAAGATCTAAATGTGATGGTGCATGGCTTAGGGATTAAGGTATTCAGCTGATAAAAGGCGGCGAGCTGGTAGAAATGTTAGCATGCCAGACAAAAATGCTTAACGGTATTTCGTTCTGAGTTCAAATTCCGCCGTGGTTGACTTTGCCTTTCATCCTTCCAGGGTCGATTAAATAAGTACCAGTTATACACTGGGCTCGATATAATCGACTTAATCCGTTTGTCTGTCCTTGTTTGTCCTCTCTGTGTTTAGCCCCTTGTGGGTAGTAAAGAAATAGGTATTCAGCTGATAATCATAAGATTATGAGTTCGATTCCTGGTGGGGAGTTGTGTTCTTGAGCCAGATGCTTTATTTCACATTGCTCCAGTCTACTCAGCTGGCAAACTTTCAAAGAGTAACTGAATCTTGGTTCCCAGAATATTAGAAACCAAAGCCAGACATGTCAGGTTAGAAATAATTGCAGTTACATTGCATCATACATCATCATTTAACATCCACTTCCCATGTTTTATTATGAATATTCTTTCCTACTCTAGGCACAAGGCCTGAAATTTTGGGGGAGGGGCCAGTTGATTACATCGACTCCGAAAGGATGAAAGGCAAGGTCAACCTTGGTGGAATTTGAACTCAGAATATGAAGACAGACAAAATACCACTAAGTATTTTGCCTATTGCCCATAAGGGGCTAAACATAGAAGGGAAAAACAAGGACAGACAAAGGGATTAAGTCGATTAGATTGACCCCAGTGTGTAACCTGTGTGTAACTGGTACTTCATTTATCGACCTCAGCGGAATTTGAACTCAGAATGTAAAGACAGACGAAATACCTATTTCTTTACTACCCACAAGGGGCTAAACATAGAGTGGACAAACAAGGACAGACAAAGGGATTAAGTCGATTACATGGACCCCAGTGCGTAACTGGTACTTAATTTATCGACCCCAAAAGGATGAAAGGTAAAGTCGACCTCAGCGGAATTTGAACTCAGAATGTAACGGCAGATGAAATACCAGATAGCATTTCGCCTGGCGTGTTAACGTTTCTACCAGCACGCCGCCTTTATTATGAATATTGCATTTTGTTTGTCTTCTGGAAAATTGTTGTGTAAATCTGAAGCATGTGGTGTGTTGGCTAATGGTAGATGGTTGAGGGGATAAAGTGTTAGACTGTTTACTTGTAGGTTGATGGTTCAAATCTGCTTCATTGCTGTTTCAGGATTGAACACTTATTCTAAGTATGAGTGAATGAGAAAATCTTTTTTTACATAGTCACTAAACATGTAAGAAATAGCAGCCAAATCTAACTCAAATTACAACCTACCTACCTTAGAAAAAAAATACACTGAGGGAGAGATATGTTTGTGTAGTCAGAGATAGCAATCTGTCTGAAGGTGAGAAAGAATGGCTTTGATCAGACAGTTCACTCAATCATTGCAAGTTGTGGCTAAGACACCACTTCAGTGAATAGTTACTAGCTTACTTGCAAGTGTTACCTGATATAAACTGACAAACTATTATTCAAGGGAAGGTTTCACCTTCCTTGCTTCGCAGTGAAACTAGAGCTAAACATCCAGCTCATCAAAGAAAAACAAAAAAAAAGTCCTAATGGGAATTAGCGATACATTTATATTTGTCTATGTAACAAGGGAGATAATCGCCTTGTCTAAACAGACTTGCTTCTGTTGGTTTGAATTTTTTTAGCAGAAGTAGAGTAAAAGCAGACACAGAATGAATCAAATTTTCAAGTTACAATTATTTTCTCAACTACAGAAAGGGAAAGATTATCAACTAAAAATGATAAATTTTTATGACTTATTCACAGAAACAAGGGCAGTCCTCTTGAATTTTTGTAGGGCACCGAGATTGATGTTTGAAATGTTGGAAGAAGCTATGATTTCAAGTTAGTCATATTGTGTGTGTGTGTGTATGTGTGTGTGTGTGTATGTATGTGTGTGTGTGTGTGTATGTGTGTGTGTGTGTGTGTGTGCTTAGTCAGAAGAAAAGTAGTTCTCTTTTTGTTGGGGTCCAAAGGTTGAGGTTCAGAAATAGAGAAAGAAAATCACAATTCAATTCAGAGGAAACAGCATATCAAAACTGTCTTATCTTGAGATCAGAAACACTGCTTGAAGATTCACAACGGAATGGACTCTTTGAAAGACCAGGTAGTAATTAGCATTTGAACAGCATGATAAAATTAAGTCTCCTTCCAGATTCCACTCATATGCTTGGGTCAAGTAGAGTCAATGATAAAAGACACTAACCTGAAATGCTGTGCAATGGGCTTGAACCTGGAACCACATGGTCATGATGCACTTTTTTGTTATTTCACAAATGTTTGAGAAATGCAGTTGACTACATGACTGTTACTTCATATGTGATAATTATTGCCAATTGCTTGGCTACTTTATTTCACATATGTGTGATATATACAGGCATCAAAGCTTGGCTATATTTTGTCACACACACTACTTATAGGTGCAGGCATGGCTATGTGGTTAAAAAGTTTGCCTCCTAACCACACGGTTTCAGGTTCAGTCCTACTGCATAGCACATTGGGTAACTGTCTTCTACTACAGCCCTAGGGTTTCTAAAGCCTTGTGATAAACAGGGACTGCGTGGAAGCTTATTGTTTTTATGCCTTGTCTTCACATCACATGATTGTTGTAAATGAATATCATTCATTTTCAATATTCAGCAAAAACATGCCTAGCCTTAGGGAAACCGGTAAGGGCTGGTGACAGAAAAGACATCTGGCCATAGAAAATCTACTTCATTAAACTCCATCCAACTTATGCAAGCATGGGAAAGTAGACATAGAAAAAAAAAACTGTTTCACTTACCCCTAGTACTCTGGTTCTCTTTTATCACTCTAGTGTAGATGCAAGCACTAATATATGATTTATAAAAATCTGTAAAATTAAAACCATCCAGATTTCTGAGTACCTTTTTTCTTCTAATATATAATACCTGTACATCACCTCCAAACCTAATATATATATATATATATACACATAATATCTGTGTGAGTATATTTATTCTTATTCAGTTGGCAGGAAGTGGTGGAACATGACTTTAGTGTCCGTCTCAAGAAGTTTGAGTCTGTTCCCCCTGATGAAGAAATGGTACAGAATCTGTCCAGGGTATTACCAAACTGGACTCTGGAAAATGATGAAGCTCTCGTTCAGCTGATGGCAAATTCTATGAACATAAACAGCCAGTTCTTGGGCAACCTCCGTCACTATGTCGACTCCGTGGATGTATCTTCGTCCTGTGTATCGGTAAGTTCTTCTTTATCAGTCTCTTGCTTCACCTCTTCCCCATCTTTGCATGATGGCTTTTACCATTTTCTTGGCACATAAAAAGCACCATCCGATCGTGGCCATTGCCAGCCTCGCCTGGCTCCCGTGCCGGTGGCATGTAAAAAGCACCATCCGATCGTGGCCATTGCCAGCCTCGCCTGGCTCCCGTGCCAGTGGCATGTAAAAAGCACCATCCGATCGTGGCCATTGCCAGCCTCGCCTGGCTCCCGTGCCGGTTGCATGTAAAAAGCACTATCCGATCGTGGCCATTGCCAGCCTCGCCTGGCTCCCAAAGCACCATCCGATCATGGCCATTGCCAGCCTCGCCTGGCTCCCGTGCCGGTTGCATGTAAAAAGCACCATCCGATCGTGGCCATTGCCAGCCTCGCCTGGCTCCCAAAGCACCATCCGATCGTGGCCATTGCCAGCCTCGCCTGGCTCCTGTGCCGGTTGCATGTAAAAAGCACCATCCGATCGTGGCCATTGCCAGCCTCGCCTGGCTCCCAAAGCACCATCCGATCGTGGCCATTGCCAGCCTCGCCTGGCTCCCGTGCCGGTTGCATGTAAAAAGCACCATCCGATCGTGGCCATTGCCAGCCTCGCCTGGCTCCCGTGCCGGTTGCATGTAAAAAGCACCATCCGATCGTGGCCATTGCCAGCCTCGCCTGGCTCCCGTGCCGGTGGCATGTAAAAAGCACCATCCGATCGTGGCCATTGCCAGCCTCGCCTGGCTCCCGTGCCAGTGGCATGTAAAAAGCACCATCCGATCGTGGCTGTTGCCAGCCTCGCCTGGCCCCCATGCCGGTGGCACGTAAAAAGCACCATCCGATCATGGCCGTTTGCCAGCCTCGTCTGGCACCTGTGCCGGTTGTATGTAAAAGCACCCACTACACTCATGGAGTGGTTGGCGTTAGGAAGGGCATCCAGCCGTAGAAACATTGCCAGATCAGACTGGAGCCTGGTGCAGCCTTCTGGCTTCCCAGACCCCAGTTGAACCATCCAACACGTGCTAGCATGGAAAGCGGACGCTAACGATGATGATGATGATGATTACCTGAAGACATGAGTAGTTCTTGTATATGTCTTCAGGCAGAAAAAAACATTGATAATCCACACAGAGTCAAATTACTACCATTTGTTCACCAATGCTATAACACCATTATTATAAGTAGTAGTATTTTTTCCAATGCTTTGTGAGTGAATATGGTGGGCAGAAACTGTACTGAAGCCCATCATGTATTGGCATGTCTGTGTTTCTCTTTCATCTCTTCGCAACTGGTTTGTTTATGTCCCTACAGCATAACAGTTTGTTGAAAAAGAGATCATGCATTAAGTACCAGGTTTATAATAGGTACGAGGCATGATTTGATCAAGTAAGCCCTTCAAAGCAGTGGCCCCCAAAACGGCTGCAGTCCATTGACTGAAACAAATAAAAGAACTAAAGGGAAAAAAATACTCACTCATATCCTCCTCCTCTATTGATGCCTTTATTTTCTTTGTTTTTGGTTTTATATTTTCATTTTAGAAGAAAAAAGAACATTAAAAAAATATGTCGAAAGCATTTAGCAATCGCTTTTCACCTCCTCCTCCTCATCATCATCAGAAGCAGCAGGAATGGCACCAACACTATCATTTATTTTCTTGTTTTTGTCTTAATATATTTTTGTTTTCAATAAAAAAAATCAAGAAATGTCTAAAAACTATTTTTCCTCAGTCATTATCATTATTATTGGTATCATCATCCTTGTTGGTATTTATGTGTGTGTGTGTTTCTCCTTGCTGGAATGGGTTTCTTGGGTGTAAAACACCTCACCTCTGTAGACACATTACAAATGCCATCCTTCCATCAAACCTTTTGCAAGCTCTGATATGCCCAAGTCTTCTGCATTAACTATGGAAAACACTAGTCTCCAAGCTAACAACAGAGACACATTGGTGTCCAATAATAAATTTTCTCCAATCTTCCTTTAATAATACAGTAATATATCAACAGTTAGGTTTCTCCTTTCAAAAGTCTTTTGGAAAGAAGTTTGCTTTCCAACCACATGGTTCCCGGTTCAGTCCCACTGCTTGGAACCTTAGGTGAGTGCTTTCTACTATGGCCTTGGGCTGACCAAAGTCTTGTGAGAGGATTTGGTCAACAGAAACTGAAAGAAGCCTCTGTGTGTGTGTGTGTATCATGATGATGGTTATATATGTATGTATGCATGTATGTATGTGTGTGTATGTATGTATAATACAGGGTATGATGGGTAAATTGTCGCCATTTTATATTTTTAATTTCACGCATGTACATTATTTGTTTTTGATTTTGTTGACTACTCAGTATAGTAGGGTCAGTTGGGCACCATCTGTGAGAAAAAAACAGCACCATTATTATTTCTTCACAGCAAATAAAGATGAAACCTCTCCATAAGTGTGTAATTTAACTGAGAGATTAATTCTTAATTTGAAATTATCTCCCTTTTCTTTGAGAGTTGCTAACAATTACTGCTAAGTCTTGTTCTGTTTTTCTCTAATTAAGAAACAAATTTCAATTCATTAAGAATTTTTTTTTTCATATAGCATTCTGTACATCACTCCATTCTTTATTTATTCAAATCTATTCCACTCACTCATTTGAATTATTTCTTTTAGCTCTGGACAACCGATTCCATAGTTTGTGTGTTCAGATTTTACTATTGTTGCTGAGCAAGGCATCCACCTAACTCTATTTGCTCCAGTTCACCTTGACTGAACACAAAGACAATTGCCACTCTCTACTGCACACTTCAGTGATTAGTGATCAAACGGAGAATAAGATATGGAAAGCATTAGTTTGTAAGTTAACAATGGAGACCTCTATAAAGAATAGATATTGCCACTTAGAATGGAATACATTGGTCTATGACAAATGTTGCCAACTTTTTACTATTATGACCCATTTTGGAAAATCCACAATTCTCTGCGTAATCACTTTTTGAATATTTTTGATATCAAAAAATGCTGGTGTCACATAAAAAATGCCCATGCTGGTGCCACTTATAAAGCACTGGTGTTGGTACCTTGTAAAAAGCACCCAGTACATTCTATAAAGTGGGTGGTGTTAGGTTGGGCATCCAGCCATAGAAACTATGCCAAAGCAGACAGCCGGAACCTGGTGTAGCTCTCTGGCTTGCCAGTGCCTGTCAAACCGTCCAACCTATACCAGCATGGAAAGCGGATGCTGAGTGATGATGATGGTGATGATTTGAATAATAAAAACAGTTTACCAAAAATTTGATAAAATCGACATTGAGTCTTTTCTTGGAAATATTCCTGTATCATGCAAGCAATTGATATTATGTTGTGACCCTTGTGCCCTTGGCTTATTGTAGATCATATCCATGGACATTTTAAAATAAAAATAAATGCGCCCTTTTAAAGCCTAGCCAGGCTCATGGGCCTGGTTTCCCGGTTTCAATGGTGTATGTGTTCCCCAGCTGGATGGGACGCCAGTCCATCACAGTGTTACTTATTTTTGCCAGCTGAGTGGACTGGAGCAACGTGAAATGAAGTGTTTTGCTCAAGAACACAATGCGTTGCTTGGTCCAGGAATTGAAACCACAATCCTACAATCTTGGTGCTGACACCCTAACCACTAAGTCACACGCCTCCACTATGGACATTTTACCACCACTCAAATATTTTAAAAGTAAAATAGTTTGTTTCTGAGGCCCTTTGGAATTATACTGTAGCCCCAGGTTGTGAAGCACCAGTTTATAAGGTAACATGCAAGGTCTGTCCAAAAAAACCCACCAAAGTGCTTGTAACTGCAGTGATGTGCATATGTGACCTTGACCTTTAAGTCTATTAAAAGCCATATTGTTTAACCTTGACTTTCAGTCAAATGATAACTACATCAGTTAATCACCAATTTTATATATGCTAGTGTGAACAGATGTTTAGTGCATTTGGTGATTTGTTGTAATAATGAAGGTTTGGAATAGTAACACGTGTGTGAAATTCTGTTTCATGTTGGGAAAAACTTTTACAGACCTATTTCTTTACTACCCACAAGGGGCTAAACACAGAGGGGACAAACGGATTAAGTCGATTACATCGACCCCAGTGCGTAACTGGTACTTAATTTATCGACCCCGAAAGGATGAAAGACAAAGTCAACCTTGGCGGAATTTGAACTCAGAATGTAATAGCAGACGAAATACCATTAAGCATTTCGCCCGGTGTGCTAACGTTTCTGCCAGCTCGCTGACCTTTCTAATGTTATAACAGGTCTATATGGAAGATTGTTTGAGCTGTACACAATGCCATGAGTGGTACCTGTGGGACCATATATTACATTCACATTGGGAAGAACATCCACCAAAGATAATCCCAAATCTAGACCTTCCACAATCTATGACAGGCACAGACTGGGTGATGCATTTTGTTCTTGAGCAAAATACTTCATTTAGCATTGCTCCAATCCACTCAGCTAGGAAAAGTGAGTAATCTTGTGATAGACTGGCATCTCATCCAGGGGGCAATATATACACCACAGAAACTGAGAGCCTAACCCTATGAGTTCATATGACTTTAGAAGGATCTTTATTATATATATTAGTGTCCTGCAGGATAACAACATACGCCATCACTAACTATAGGTGGAATTGGGCTATTTGATAAAAACATATACCATTGCTAATTATAGGTAGGTACCATCCAACATGATAACAGCATACACTACCAATAACTATAAGAGGTACTAGCCTGAAGGATAACAACATTTACCATAGCTAATTATAAGACGCCTTGGGCTATTCCAGCACTGGGTTAACCATTAAGTAAAATAAGCATGTACTTAGGGAATCAAGGAAAAGAGGGCACCCTGGAAATGGTAAATGGTTTATGGCATGAAAGAAATCGCTTTAGACTTGCTAAAATAATATTCAAAGTAATAACATTGATTGGAAATATGATTTCAAAGTGTTCATTGTGTCTTAGTGGGGATCTGATAAAATATTTTGCAATTAAATAAAGTCAAAGAAAAGTATACAAAAATAAATATTATTTTCCATCTTATTGTTAGTGTTGTTTTGGTTCGAAAATTAAAAGTTTATCTCATGGTTTTGGCTTCCATGCCGGTGGCACTTAAAAGCACCATTTGAGCAAGATCGTTACCAGTGTCACCTTACTGGCACGTGAAAAAACTTTCAAGTGAGGTCGTTACCAGTGCCGCTGGACTGGCTCCTGTGCAGGTGGCACATAAAATACACCATTTGAGCATGGCCATTGCCAGTACTGCCTGACTAGCCTTCGTGCCAGTGGCACGTAAAAGCACCCACTACTCTCGGAGTGGTTGGCGTTAGGAAGGGCATCCAGCTGTAGAAACTCTGCCAGATCAGATTGGAGCCTGGTGCAGCCATCTGGTTCACCAGACCTCAGTCAAATCATTCAACCTATACTAGCATGGAAAGCGGATGTTAAACGATGATGATGATGATGATTATTGTTTATATTTTGAATCACATATATATGGGGTCACGAAAATCTTTTAAGTGTTTAAGACTCCTATGGGTCTTAGTTTGGTTCTGCTCTATTCAAAATATCAGCCTGCAGGAAAGCTGGCCTATTAGGTAACAACAGATAATATTACAATAGCCACGTATTTATTGGTTTTAAAGTAGAGTTCCTTCTGTTTCTGTGTTTGGCTTTGTGTGCATTTATAAGGTTTCTGTTTCAGGATGATGGTGGGCCGCTCAATCTCACTGACGACGACCCAGATACTTACTGGGAGAGTGAGGGCAGTCAGAACCAACACTGGATCAAGTTACACATGAAGAAAGGAACTGTGATTAAGTAAGTGATGTTTTTCATTTTCTTTCATATGAATTTTCAAAAAAAATTTTTGTCACAGTTTATGTCATTTGTATGTGTGTGTGTGTGTGTGTGTGTGTGTGTGTGTGTGTGTGGTGTGTGTGTGTGTGTGTGTGTGTGTGTGTGTGACAGTTGTGTATCTGTCACAGTCTGTGTAGTTGCATTTATGTCGAATCACTATTCCATGCAGCCTGGAAGCTAAATCAGAGAGTGGGTCCTGTGGCAAAGCAGTATGAGATGATTGAGGCTCTCTGGTCTGAGGTTGACTACTGGGGTTCAGCACAGCTACCCTTATCAAGTTAATAAACCACTGTATTTATATAGTCTCTAAGTCAATAAGATTTAATATGTATACACGCGCACACACACATACATAATGGAGTGGAATCACATCAGTGAGCAGGTCTCAGATGGTGAAAATAAAATTTTGACACTGAATAATAAAAGTTTGAATTAAGTTTTTTTGTGTTTTTGAATATGTCCTCTTTAATCTGACTGTAAATTATGGCATGCAAACATATGGATCTGGTCGGTTTAAACATATACCAGGTAGGATATTTAGGCTGGATCTTGATGGTTTAAATCCTAAAAGGTTAAACTAGGACTAATGGATTCATGCTAGAGTCAACAAGTTTCAACTAGAAACTCAAAAACTCGATGCAAAACTGTTATGGTTGATGGATGAAAAAACTAGGACTAGAAATTTAATGTGAATTCCATTAAGGAATCTGTTAGTGTGTGTGTGCAATTCTTTTCGAAGTTGGTTTGTTTGAGAATATGGGTTTTCTAAATATAAAAGTTTAAAGAGATTTTAATATTGGTTTCAAATTTTGTCGTAAGGCCAGCAATTTCACAGGAGGAGGCAAGTTGATTACATTGACCTCAGTACTCAACTGGTACTCAGGCTGCGAGCTGGCAGAAACGTTAGTGTGCTGGGCAAAATGCTTAGTGGTATTTTGTCTGCTGTTACGTTCTGAGTTCAAATTCCGCCGAGGTCGACTTTGCCTTTCATCCTTTCGGGGTCGATAAATTAAGTACCAGTTATGCACTGGGATCGATGTAATCGACTTAATCCCTTTGTCTGTCCTTGTTTGTCCCCTCCATGTTTAGCCCCTTGTGGGCAGTAAAGAAATAGGTACTTATTTTATTGACCCTGAAAGAATGAAAGGCAAAGTTGACCTCAGTGGAATTTGAACTCAGAACATAAAGACAGACAAAATGCTGCTAAGCATTTCGCCTAGCATGCTAGCGGTTCTGGCAGCTTGTTGCCTTAAATAGATTTTAATCCTAAAATTGCAGTGAAGTGGGAGGGAGAGTATAAGTGGTAGGAAAATTGAGGTTGTCTCTGCGAAAGTTCAAGTGCATATTATAATCGAATCCACGGGAAAAGGAAATTTATAATTAGACATTGAGAGAAAATAAAGAAAAGGCATTTGATTGTAGATGGAAAGAATTGGGGCGAGGAAGCAAATCCATGGCATTAAGTAAGAGAAGACGTAGAAATCTTTTTAACCCACATTGTTGCATTAAAACCCTTTTGGTACCAAATCTCCCTGAGACTGCCCTGGTTCTGTGAGGCAATCTTTTTGCTTTAAAATGTTCCCAATTAAAATCTTTCACTAGATTAATAATTCTTTTTACTTTAGGCACAAGGCCTGAAATTTTAGGGATGTGCTAGTATTGAATCGGTACTTATTTTATCAACTCCAAAAGGCTGAAAGGCAAAGTCGACCTCAGCAGAATTTGAACTCAGAATGTAAAGATAAATGAAATGCCACCAGTTTATTAACGACAAAATTATTTTAGTATATTTTACTAAATTCTTCATTTGTTTCAAAATTCAGTGAAACAAATGCAGTATATTTCATTTTTGGATTTGGTTTGCAAGATTCTTTATTTGAGTTTGTGTGTTGAAGCATATTCTGTTGTGTCTGGGGAGAGTCATTTTCTTTTTGTGCCTTATTATGTAACACATTTTACCGGTGAGTGTGTTACATTATAAGGCACAAAAAGAAAATTACTCTCCCCAGACACAACAGAAAATGCAGTTATATTTCAGCAGTTATATGGTAGCAAAAGGGTTAAACCAATTTTGTACCGTTATAGCAGCCATTTTATAGCCTTTCACACTCCTACCTAAAATGATGTCCCCCTCCCCACCTATACTACTAACTAATCTTCTCACCCCGATTCTTTGTGTTAACAATCAAACTTCTCTCTTTTATTTCTTTTACATATTTTTAAAATTTCAGTTTCTAATTATAAATGTCTAATTTAAAATCTACTCTTTTGAGTTTTCTTTCATACTTTTTGTTTATTTATAATTAAATTATCCTTGAACTTACACAGCGATACTCCAGTTTTTCTACAACTGAAATCCTTCACCTCTACCCCCCCCCCACCTATTTATTCCAATTTAATATAAAATCTCCTTTTGTCTCCTACATGTAGAAAACCCATCCCAACCCAGTCTTTGTTTTAAATTCCATTAATTGAAATGGTACCTCATTTATTTGAAAAACTTGTGTCAAGCGAACCACATGGCAGTCTCTAACAAATCACATTCATTTAAATTTAAAATGAAATAATTATAATAATAATAATAGTAATAATAATAATGAGTACTACTAGGCTCTGTGCACATCTTACATAAAGCACTTTCAATACAGTAAAAATAAGAGCACCACAACAACCTACATTACATACCCTAGGTAAACATAGGTATGCTCGCCAGTGTAGTGAAAACACATGATAAAAATAAGACTACTGACTAATGATGATAATAATGATAATAATAATGATAATAATAATAATGATGATAACAATGATGATGATAATGATGATGATGATAATAATAATAATGATAATAATGATGATAATGATGATGATAATGATGATGATAATAATGATAATAATGATGATGATAATAATGATTATGATAATAATAATAATAGTGATAATGATAATAATAAAAATAGTGATAATAATAATGATAATAATGATAATAGTGATAATAATGATAATAGTAATAATAATGATAAGAATAATGATAAGAATAATGATAATAATAATAATAATAATAATAATAATAATAATGGTATTTAACTTTTAAGCATTCAGATTTCTCTGTCAAATGTAATGGTTATTTATTCCCATTTCAAAATATTAATCATGTATTATCTTGTAGCTTTGCGGTTTCAAAGATGTGATTGTATATTTTAAATGATGACATTGTAGGGTCGGTATGAGAGACCAGATCTTGCTGGTTTGAACATAAAACATGTAGACTATTTGGGCCGGATATGACTGGTTTAAATGCTTGAATGGTTAACCACATCTCGGGTCCTTTAACTGTAAATAGCTTCCAGTTTATATATCTATCCTTTTCAAATAATGTATGCATAAGCCAATGAACTGCTGCAACTCCAACCACCACCACCACTACGGTCACTACTACTACGACCAACAGTCACTGCTGCTACTGCTATTTTGGCCACTGGTCATTTCCCCAACTTTAGTCAACACACAAGACAGCTATTATGCTCTCCACAACAAAAAAAAAACCACCACGTGGATTCTGTTGAGACTAGTAAGAAACAATTATGAACTTTTTTATTACACTTAACTTTTAAAAATATTTTTGATAAGGTTCGTTTTTTTCAAGAAGAATCGAAACATGTAAAATTTCTAAGAAAATTAAAATTTATATTATATAGTGGCATTTTCAAACTTCTTTTTTATAAATATATATGTATTTTTTAAAATTTTATTTTTCAGAGAATTATCATTAACCCTGTCTGGTGCTGACAACATCTACCTCCCATCAAAAGTGATAGTGTGTGGAGGGGATGAATTTAATATGAAAGATTTAAATGTAGTTACTTTAGAAAGGTGAGTTTCCCCCCTGCCACCTGCCACATTCGGCTTCTTGCTCTTTCTTCTATTCATTTCATTAATGGATTTGTATTATTTACTGATGTTTTGCTTGTAACCCTTTGATTACTTGTAGTACGTGTGTGTGTTTCTTCCCATATATGTGTGTGTGTGTGTATAGATGTATATTTCACTTACGATTAAATAAGTTGGTCTTCATATTTGAAGCTCTGATGAAACTGTGAAGTGTTACTCAGGCACTTAATTATGAGAACACCGCATCTTATAGTGGAAACAGCTGTAAGCTAATGAACTTCAGGAGATAATCATTTATTCCTTTGTCATCTTGTTTCTTACACACACACACACACACATATCTGTGCATGTGTATGTATATATATATATATATATATATATATACACACACACACACACACACACATATATAATGTAAATGTTGAACTATGGGAATGAGTGTTCAACACTGTATTGGTAGATAAAATTTCTTTATTTGTGTATCAAGGCTTCCATTGGTTTCATGTTAAGAAAGATATGTTAATATGTTAACAATTTTTCAAGCCAATCACATACTGTAATGGTGTTCCAAAATGGAGACGAATGCCATTCCTCCATGTGATTGGCTTGAAAAATTAAGATATTAAGATATTTTTCTTAATATGAAACCATGGTAGCCTTAATACACAAATAAAGAAATAGATATATTTGATGTCATAAGGATTAAGCAGCCTTCTGCTTTTTCTATTCGAAGGGCTTTTATCCCAATATTTACATATTGTGTCATGTCAAAAATGTTATGCTGTTACACAAACATGACCTAAAAAGAATTTGCTCTACCAGACCTGAATGAAGTTGGCCTCTTACCCTTGCCTGTGAAAAAGGCTATCACTGTCAACATTCCCACTACCACCACCACCACCACCACTACCAACAACAACAACAGCAATAACAAACCATCACCATTACTATTTTCATTACCACCATCTCTACAATCACTTCCACCACCACTTTTCCATTCTACAAGTACCTTCTTTATAAAAATACATTTATGTTTTTTTCAAAACATACTTATGTTATTGTTGTTGTGAAGCCACTGTGTGATGTGTGTTTGTTGTTGTATCATAAAAGACCTGTTTATTGTTGTGTGATGTTGTGCTGTTACACACACACACACACATGTTTATATATTTGTTATTTATTGTTTATCGTTGTTCCTTTACAGACCCGTCAACAATATAAAGGACATCTGTATTTTGGAAGGAATGAGGCAGCACTACCCAATTATTATGATTAAACTAAAACAAGGTAAATGACACACACACCTCACACATTACTGAATATTGCTAGAACCAGAAGAACACCGATGTAGTATGTCTATTCACATTTATCACAGGTGTTTGGTTCCAAGGAAACACTGTGTCAAATGAATCAAAGATTTTTGAATAATAGAAAATATGAAGAAAGTATTTAAATAGAAATTCTTGTGTTTCTACATTTTCTTTTTTATGTCCTCCTGTATAGGTTGACTTTACAACCTGCACCAGTAAAGTTCAAAGGTCACTCTTGAAGTTTCTTATTGTTTTGAAAATATTTAAAATAATTTTCCACTGTGCCTGAGAGAGCAGTTATAATAAATTTGAATGAACAGGTCTTTTTCTACATATTATGATATATATAAAAAATATAGAGTATCTTTCTTGCACACTGGATTTTTTAATGGGATTTCATAACTCATAATAATGGTGCACATTATACACACAAGTATGCATTATATAAGAATAAATACAGTAAGTCATTGGCTTCAGCGACTCTTAAGGTGTGGTAAGATGAGCTGGAACTTAACTTGATACTATAATTTTAAGATAGATAAGGAGTTGTGTGTGTATATATATATATATTACGGAAATGTACTTGCATAGCAAGTGACCTGATTTGAGATCATGTGCTGGAATGAAAACAATTGCAGTGTGGAAGGTGTTTATAAGCCATTTAAGAAACACACAAAAACTGTTAGATTTACTTCAACATTTAAATTTAATTTGCCAAAATATTTTCGTTGCTTTGAGACTGCGACCTGTTCACTGACAAAATTCCATGCTATATATATATATATATATATATATATATATATATACACATACACACACACACATACACACACAGGGTGTGATAAATAGATTATCATCTAATTTCTGCAAAAATGAAAATAACACTGACATTTCACTTTAACAGATATATTTACCAAAATTACATAAAAATATCTTGAAATACTAAAGAGTAAATTTATTCAATAAAATTGCCATTGGCTTCAACCACAGCCTCCAGACAACTTCAGAATCTCCTGCAACTCTTCTGGACGGTCTCTTTGTTTAAGTTGGTGAATGCTGCCATAATCCTTGCCTTCAGTTCATCTTTGGTGTTACAAGGAGTTTTGTTGGTCTCTTGCTCAACTGTGCCCCCACACATAATAACGAAGGGGGTTGCAGTTTGGGGAGTTAGGTAGCCAGATGTTAAGGGTGATGAGGTTGCAGAAATTATCTGACAGCCATGACTGGGTTCTCTTGCTTGTGTGGCATAGTGCAGAGTCCTGTTGCCAGACATAGGGTCTTCCCACAGCCACCCTCTTGACCCAGGGTAGCACTACCTCCTCCAGGCACTCTGTGTTGAGTGTGAGGCCGTGTGGGAAGATAAATGGAGGCATAACGTTGCCATCACTAGTGATCACTCCAAACACCATGATGTTGACTGGATGTTTGATTTTTATTACTCTCGGTACATGTTCATACTGGAGCTTCTGGCATGAATGCCAAGCAGTACAGCATGTCAATTCCAAATTTCTGGCAGAGTGAATTGCATCATGGTGCTGTTTTTCTCGCAGACAGTGCCCAACTGACCCTACTATACTGTGTAGTCAACAAAATCAAAAACAAACAATACACATGTGCAAAATTAAAAATATAAAATAGCAACAATTTACCCATTGCATCCTGTATGTGTGTGTGTGTGTGTATGTAGATAAGCTAGAGTTGTGTGTCTTTTCTAAGGGTCAACCTTTTAGCTAAACATATTGATAGATTATTTACATTCGATGGATATTTGTCCTCATCTTGTTTGTTGTTAACATGTTTCGGCTGATATACCTTCCAGCCTTCTTCAGGTGTCTTGGGGAAATTTCGAACCTGGGTTCTCATTCCTAAGGTATTTTTCGAGAAGCCAGGTTTGAAATTTTCCCAAAACACCTGAAGAAGGCTGGAGGGTATATCAGCCGAAACGTTGTGTTAACAACAAACAAGAGGAGGACAAATATCCGTCAAATGTAAACAATGTAAATAATGTACATAATTCCTCATCTCTTAAATATAGAACTGTATTATATTGACAGATGTTTTTAAGAAATAGTCAACCGTAGAAAAGACATGATTTTTCTGTCATTTAATGAAAGTTTTCCTCTCAAAACCAGATTTGTCTTGTTTGAGTAAGAAAGGGTTAAGAGACTCAAACCTCAACTGGGAACATAGAAAACCATGATGACTAATATATGTGCGTACTTTATTGAGTAATAAATTTAGTTCTTATCTACTAATTTCTTGATTGTTTCTCTCTCTTTCAGTTGATGGCTTAGATGTACGGGTGAGAGGCCTTAAGATCCAGTCTTCTAAAGAACGCACTCTTGGATTCGATCGAGATTTCTTCTGCGAGAGGAAGCTTTTCCGTTATCCTCGTCTTGAGGCTTATACCCCCGATGAGTTGTACTACAGATCTATAGCTTTGCAAAGGTAAGCCTTTATTAACCCAGCCTATCTTGTTTGAGAAGAACACTAGAAATAAGGGACAGGCCCTCTTTTGTTCTTTTTACTTCAGTAACTATCTGGATTGTGCTATGTGACATCACTTGGCAATCTAACTTCTTCTTCAAAATAATGAACGCAATCAACAGTATCACTCCTATTGACATATTGTTTATACTAAGTGTAACAGCTTAATGGAAGTCTAGTTTGTATTGGGTTGTCCGGAAAGTTTGTGCTGATTTATAGTAGCTTACCTTTCGACTTATTTTAGAACATGGTTGAGTCCATAAAATAGGATTTGACTACACCTCCATTTAGAGCACAGTTTAAGCTATCTTTTCGTGGAAGAAGGTTTATGTTCCTATCATAATTCTGTAACCCTTTAAAATGGAAGATAAGAAAGTTCATTTTTGGCACTTGATGCTTTGGGAACCAGACAAAAATTGCTGCAGCTTGGCTGAGATGTGTTACCCCACCCTCCATATTCACCAGATATTGCTCCTTCGGATTTCCACTTATTCAGATCTCTAGAGAATAGTCTTAATGGTAAAAATTTCAATTCCTTGGATGACATAAAAAGATACCTTGATGAATTCTTTGCCATGAAACCCCTCAATACTGGGAAGAGGGTATTTTCAAGTTAAAGGAAAGATGGAGACGCATTGTGCAACAAAATGGTTCATATTTAGTTGATTAAGAATTTAATGGCAAGTATTTATTGACCTTTTTCTTTCCTTTAAAAATCGGCATGAACTTTCCGGACAACCCAATCCTAGTTGAGTTGTAATGTAGATTATACTGAGGTCAATAGTTTAACAGCGATATACTTTATAATGATTTTAGCATAAAAACAGGAAATATAATTTATACTTTAATCCTTTAGCATTTCAACCAGTCGTATCAGGTTCAAATATTCTACCAGTTTTATGTTAAAACTGGCCAGTTCTGGCCTCTCATACCTACCTTACAATGTCATTATAAAAATAAACAATGATATCATTGAAATCTCGAAACTATGAGATGATGTATGATTAATTCCAAACTATGCGAATCAACAGGCATTATGTTTGACAGAGTAATCTTGATGCTAGAGGCTTACAGAAATATAAATACTGATTTAACAGTTTTACAGAAGTAGACTTTATACTGAGTTTAATATAACACAAGTATAGCTTAACCATCATCATCATCATCATCATCATCTGCATTTAATCCCTACATTCCATGCTGGCATGGGTCAGACAGTTTGACTTGGAACTGGTAAGCCAGGGAGCTGCACCAGGTTCCAATCTGATTTGGTATGGTTTCTACAACTGGATGCCCTTTCTAATGCCAACCACTCCAAGAGTGTAATGGGTGCTTTTATGTGCCACCAGCATGGGTACCATTTACATGTCACCAGCAGTGGTCACGACTATAATTTCATGGATGCCATTTGCACGACACTGGGAGGGTGCCATTTACCTGACACCAGCAACAACTACAGCCATGATTTCACTTAATTTGAGGGGTCTTCGCAGCACAGCACCACCAAAGGTGTCGGTCACATGTCGTCATCTCTGTGAGGCCCAATATTCGAAAGATCATGCTACCGGCAACTATGATTTCATGGGTGCCATTCACATGACACTGGCATTGGTCGCAACTACAATTTCACTGGGCTTACAGCAATGTTTAACAAAAATATTCTTAATTCTGAGTTTATCATGGCAGAAATTAAGGTCTTAACACAAGGACAGAGGATCATGACTGAGAACAAGATGTGCAGAAATGTTCTGGTCCCCTTCACACTATCCCATCCTACATTGTACCATAATTTCACCCCCATATGTTGTGCTTGAGAAGACCCAGCAAGCCAAGTGAGACTGTAACCGTGGCCTATGCCAGTGCAGCATAACCAGCCTATTTAAGAGTACCCTTCAATCATTGGGCGATAAACAGCGCTTGCGAAGACCTGTTGAGTTAAGTGAAGACATTGTCATGGTCGATGCTAGTGCCACCTGATTGGCACCCGTGCCAGTAGCATATAAAAAGCACCATTCGAACGTTGTCGATGCCAGTACCAGCTGACTGGCTCCCATGCTGCTAGCACGTAAAAAGCACCATTCGAGTGGGGTCGTTGCCAGTGCTACCTGACTGGCACTTGTGCCAGTGGGATATAAAAAGCACCATTCGAGCATGGTCATTGCCAGTGCCACCTACTGGCCCCCATGCTGGTGGCACGTAAAAAGCACTTACTACACTTTCGGAGTGGTTAGCATTAGGAAGGGCATCCAGCTGTAGAAACACTGCCAGATTGGAGCCTGGTGCAGCCTTCTTGTTTGCCAGCCCTTAGTCAAACCATCCAACCCATGCCAAAATGGAAAACAGACGTTAAACGACGACAGTGATGATAATGATCCTTCAATGTGTTCTGATGTAACCACCCTCCTCTTTGTGTTGTCTCACCTCAGCTCTTATCTTTCAGGTTCATATCCTTATTAGACAGTGTGCTATCTTACATTGTACCTAAGTGGAGTCATCAATACAAGTCGACACTGGATCTGGAGGTAATTTGTTACAACAATCTCACATTGGTATTTTCATAATACTGTCAAAGACACACCACCCCTGTGGCTTACTATACAGGCTGGTTCAAAAGTTCCATTGACATGTTTTCTTTTTTTACCTTTTTACCTCTGTGACATTCTAAATGCTCAGGCATGGCCTCTGTGATAAGAGGTTTGCTTCTCAACCACATGGTCTCCCACGTGGTAGACTTGATAATTATTGGCAATGAAACCGTTGGTAACCTTGTTAACTTGCAAATAAAGTATATATATATATATATTACCGTGATTGACCAGGCTATCAGATGTTGCTACACATCACTGGTCACAATGCGCTTCGCACTGTTTTAGCCTTCAAATGATGCCACCCCGCAGGTTAAGCGAGCAGGCCATATATATATGTATATATATGATATAAATATGTGTGTGTGTGTGTATATATATATATGCATATATACATGCATATATGTACGTACATACATCTATATATATATATATGCATATATACATGCATATATGTACATACATACATACATCTATATGTATATATATATATATGTATGTATATATATGTACACACACCCACACACAAACACAGTCACATATACACTCATATACTTGCACATGCTCATGTAGGTATGTATGTATGTTCGTATTAAGCATATATTCTTATTGTTTCCAATACATACCAACTGTAGTAGTGTCCTCTCCCACCAAGTTACCAAAGTCATCTTGTGTCTCTTTCTTCCGTTTCAGTCGATAAGGCAATTATTACCGTTATCACAGATGAGACCCTTAATGGTTGAAACATTCCTCAGGGAAACAGTTAAAGAGTAAGTATTTCGATATTGTTGTTTAGCCCTTAATCTAACAGAACTGTGATCAAAGACATTACATCCATGACCCTCACTCTCTTTTCTCTTTCTCTCTCATCTCTCTCCCATACACTTTCTGTCTCCTCTTTCTTACACCAATCTCGCTATTTCTTTCTCACTTTCTTTGAGTCTCTCTCTGTCTCTTTTTCTCTGTATCTCCTCCATCTCCCTCCCTCTCTCTCTCTCTCTCTCTGATACACTATATCACCCTGGCTCCTCCTCTCTCTCTTTCTCTTGCTATGTCTTTTTATTCTTATACATTCTTAGTTACTCCTGTTCTCTCCTCCTCCCCTACTGCACTCTCCTCCCTTGTCACTCATCCTCTCTCTGTCTTTCTTTCACTGTTTCTTTCTCTCTCTCTCTCTCTCTCTTGTCCACCTGTCTGTCTGTCTGTCTCTCTCTCTTTCGTCCACCTGTCTCTCTCTCTCTCGTCCACCTGTCTCTCTCTACTGCACTCTCCTCTCTTGTCACTCTTCTTCTCTCTGTCTTTCTTTCACTGTTTCTCTCTCTCCCTCTTGTCCACCTGTCTCTATCTCTCTCTCTCTCTTGTCCACCTGTCTGTCTCTCTTTCTCTCTCTCTTGTCCACCTGTCTCTCTTTCTCTCACTCTCTCTCGTCCACCTGTCTCTCTCTCTCGTCCACCTGTCTCTCTTTCTCTCGTCTACCTGTCTCTCTCTCATCCACCTGTCTCTCTCTCTCATCCACCCGTCTCTATATCCCGTCTGTAATTCCATTTTTCTGCAGAAGACCTCTAGATGTTCGGATATTGTTCATAAACAGACGAGCTGCCACTGAACATCGTGCTGACCCACAGAAAGATTCTACCTGTAAGAACACAGTGTTTATGCAGGTATTCGAAGGTTTAAAACCCAAAGAGAAGAAAGCAAAACATTTGAATTACCGGTTCGTTCCTTCCGTTTGTTTCCTTTTTATATTTTTGTTTACTTTTATATTTTTTCGTTTCTTTTGCTTGTTTTAATCATATTGACTGTGACCATGCTGGAGCACCGCCTTTAGTCGAGCAAATCGACCCCTGGGACTTGCTCTTTGACAGCCTAGTACCTATTCTATCAGTCTCTTTTGCTAAGTTATGGGGACTTAAACACACCAACATCGGTGTCAAGCAGTGATGGGGGTGGACAAACACAGAGACACAAACATATACACACACATACACACACACACACACACATATATATATCATCATCGTTTAATGTCCGCTTTCAATGCTAACATGGGTTGGACGATTTGACTGAGGTCTGGCGAACCAGACTCCAAGCTGATCTAGCAGAGTTTCTACAGCTGGATGCCCTTCCTAACGCCAACCACTCCAAGAGTGTAGTGGGTGCTTTTACGTACCACCGGCACTAGGGCCAGTTAGGTGGTACTGGCAACGGCCATGCTCAAGTGGTGCTTATACACATATATATATACATATATGACGGGCTTCTTCCAGTTTCCATCTACCAAATCCACTCACAAGGCTTTGGTCGGCCCGAGGCTATAGTAGAAGGCACTTGCCCAAAATGTCACACAGTGGGACTGAGCCCGAGACCATGTGGTTAGTAAGCAAGCTAATTACCACACAGCCACACTTATTCACATTTTTTCCAGTGGTATGTATTTCTTTATACTCCATGTTTTACACCTGGGGATTAATGTCAGGTGTTTGTGTCTGATTATTGTTATTACACTTGTTGTGCTTCCCAACCACAAAGGTTTTGGTTCAGTCCCACTGTGTGGAACTGAACACTATAGCCCCTTGCTGATCAAAGCCTTGTGAGTAGATTTGGTGGATGGAAACTGAAAGAAGCCCATCGTGTAAATATATATACACACAGACATATACACATATATATATAGATATACATACATACATACATACATATATATATATACACACACACATATATATATATATATATATATATATATATATACACATATGCACCTATATATATATGCACACACACACACACATAAATAAGCATACATATATATACATACACATATATGCACACACACACGTGTGTGTGTTTGTGTGTATATATATGTATGTGTGTATACACTTATGTATGTGAGTGTGTGTATATTTGTGTCTCCTTGCCTTGACATTGTGTGATCATTGTCTACGAAACTCGTTTTCAGTATTCTATGAAAAAACATGTCTGGTCATGGAGAAGTATTACTTTGCTTGGAAACAGGTGAGGGTTGGCAACAGGAAGGCCATCCAGCTGTAGAAAATCTGCCTCAATGAATTCTGTCTGACCCATGCAAGTATGGGGAAAGTGGACGTTAAAACAGCTGTGCCATGCTTACTTCAGCAGAGAACATGAATGTTAAATGATGAGGATGATGGACAAAACTCTGAAGAAATGCATTCACACTATGAGCACGTTGTCTTCTTTAGGGCTTCTTTGGACCACATCACCTATTGTATCTTTTCCTTACTTTTTTTACTCATTTACTTGTTTCAGTCATTTGACTGTGGCCATGCTGGAGCACCGCCTTTAGTCAAGCACATCGACCCCAAGGACTTCTTCTTTGGAAGCCTAGTACTTATTCTATCGGTCTCTTTTGCTGAATCGCTAAGTTATGGGAACATAAACACACCAGCATCGGTTGTCAAGCGATGTTGGGGAGACAAACACACACACACAAACGTACAAACACACACACACACACACATATACATATATATATATACGCCGGGCTTCTTTCAGTTTCTGCCTACCAAATCCACTCACAAGGCTTTAGTCGGCCCGAGGCTATAGTAGAAGACACTTGCCCAAGGTGCCATGCAGCAGGACTGAACCTGGAACCGTGTGGTTGGTAAGCAAGCTACTTACCACACAGCCACTCCTACGCCTTGATGTGCAAGGAGAGAGATTTGGCTGCTATTTTTAACATGTCAGGTGACCCTGTAGAGGCCCTGTCATTGTGTTACATTTGGCATTTACATCCAGTTGTTGTTGTTGTTTTGCTCCACATCAGCACTGACTGAGCTGTCCTGCGGCTTGCAGGTCATTGGCTCTCTCTATCTGTCTGTCTGTCTATATATATGCACACACACACACACACATATACATACATCATGTAATTGGATGGCTGTTGGTCACCACTTTTTGTTGTTTACATTATTTTGTTTTTTTTATCTTTCTGTCTACTTATGTTGTATGTTTTGTATTTTTTTTATTATTAGTTGGCCCAACAAATACGACCAGTGGTGGGAGTGTAAATTCTTGATGGAAGGGATCATTGATCAAGGAGGAGGTTTCCGTGATAGTCTATCAGACATTTCTGAAGAACTGTGTCCAAGCTGTTTGGATACTTCAGTACCTCTGCCTTGCTTTATTCGCTCCCCAAATCAGGTAAAAACAAGACAGATTCACTTTGTTCTCTTGAAAATTACTCATTCTTTCCTCAGTCTATCTCATCATCATAATTTAATGTCCATTTTCCATGCTGACATGGGTTGGTTGGTTTACCAGGAGCTGACCATCTAAAGGGCTGTTCAGGTGCCGTCTTTGTTTTAGCATGGTTTCTATGGCTGGATGCCCTTCCTAGCACCAACCACTTTACAGAGTGTACTGGGTGCTTTTACACAGCACTGGCATGGGTGCTTTTATATGGCACCAGCACCTTCAAGCCTGCCAGATTAGGGATGCTCAGTTGGGGAGGGTTGCGAGGAATGAGCCTGTATGCAAGGGCAACCATGCTTCTACTTAGCTTGACATGCCTTTTCAAGCACAGCAAACCACCAGGTGTCTTGATCTATTTTTCTCACTGATTCCCTATCTACCTGGACAGATTAGTCAACTCTCTCTCTTTCTCTCTCTATTTGTTGTCTCTCTCATTCAGCTTCCCGTTATGCAGATACAATACTGATTTTCCAGGACCTTTGGTGCCAAAACCTTTCCAGTTAACTGATTTTTTCCCAAAACCAGGGGTGGTCACCTTTGCCAACATACTCTAAATGAAACAAATGTTGAGCTGGCAGAAACGTTAGCACGCCGGGCGAAATGCGTGGCCGTATTTCATCTACTGTTATGTTCTGAGTTCAAATTCCACCACGGTCGACTTTGCCTTTCATCCTTTCAGGGTCGATAAATTAAGTACCAGTTACGCACTGGGGTCGACTTGTCTGTCCTTGTTTGTCCCCTCTGTGTTCAGCCCCTTGTGGGTAGTAAAGAAATAGATTTACTTAAATGACTAAAAGAATACAGGTACTTGTACATTAGTATAGATGATTCAAGTTTATTAATACCGTACTGTGCAAGGTACCAATAAGCTAAACTAAAGGCCACGAAAATTTGAAATTCCTAATCATAAACTAGTGCGGATTATAAGTGGTTTTGGAAAGTCAGAGTTATACCTGTTTAGCCCTTCTTATGTTGGAAATCTTATGACTTCCTGTCATGCACAATAAAGGTGAGCTGACTATAGTTTTGTAGAGACTGTGCAGAAAGAGAGGTGACAATGAATGGCTCCTTTAATACTGTCCCTGGAAGTGGCTGTGTGCTCTGTGGTCAGTGGTTAGACCTTAGAAGGTCTAGAGTCAAAGACTTCGACTCGATGAATCGCTGAAGTTTTATAGCAAGCTATCGGCGCAAACAGAGATTTAGGAAAGACGGTGTCACAGGACCTTATCAGAAGGATGCGATTGGTTAGGTTGCACATTGGTGCATAATAGAGCAAGAGACAAATTGTACCAATACCAACCAATCAGAGTAGTGGACACAACAGGGTGCAAAAGGGCAGCTGAAGGCTAGCTGTTATCTACTACGTCCGTACATATGTATGTTTAACAGAGAGAGAGAGAGTCCACTACAGTTTCAACACCGGCGAAAAGCTGATATTTGACTTAAACTGTCACATCGAACATCCTAAATCTGACACAAACTGTCACATTTAACAATGTGTATCAAGGTAACCAGCCCCAAACTGTCACATTTTATGTCTTTGTAGTGCATCACATCTAATGTCACAAACTGTCACATCAAGCATCTTAAGTCAGAGGGGTCTGTTACAGACTGTCACGTCTAAAATTTTTCATGTGTAGTCTTTCACTGTAACATCTTAGATCTGTATGAACTGTAACAAATTTGTCACATCAAACATCTTGCGCCAGTATAGTCATACATAACTGTTTTGTATCCTTTAGGTAAATAGGTAACCCCAGAAAGATGAAAGGCTAAATTGACCTCCAGTGAGATTTGAACTCAGAACTAAATACTTCGTTTTCTTTTACCTAATGTTCTACTGATTCTGCCAAACTTCTGTCTGTCGTAACAATAATCACAGCAACAACTGTTTTCTGAGATGCAGTCCAATGAGAGCTGGGATTTAACTTCAGTGTTGTTGGCAGGAAATAAATGAAAGGAAAATTCCTTCTTAACCCTTTAGCATTTAATCTGGCCGTAACTGACTCAGATATTCTCCATGTTTTATGTTCAAGTTGGCCAGATCTGGTCTCCCACACCTACATTACAGTGTCATTCTAAAACAAATTATCACATCCTCAAAATCTCAAAGCTACAAGATAATGCATGATTAATTCAAACCAGTGTGATGCCAGTGCTGCCTGACTGGCCCCATGCTGGTGGCACGTAAAAGCACCCACATACTCTTGGAGTGGTTGGCGTTAGGAAGGGCATCCAGCTGTAGAAACTCTGCCAGATCAAGATTGAAGCCTGGTGCAGCCATCTGGTTCGCCAGCCCTTAGTCACACGTCCAACCCATGCTAGCATGGAAAGTGGACGTTAAACGATGATGATGATTTGACTGGATGCTTAAAGGTTAAATAAGTTGTCCGTCTGTTACCTGTAACATTACAGAGCAACTAGGTGAAGTGAGGCCATGGTAGACTAAAGTATTCTAACCACAAAATACCAGCAGTGTATTTGACTCCCTGATCCATCGAACATCATACAATGTTTTATTAGAAAAAACTATTACACTCAGCCTGTCCACATGACCACCCCATATCAAATAAACTCCAGTGGCACGTAAAAGCACCATCCGTTCGTTTCCGTTGCCAGCCTCGCCTGGCCCCCGTGCAGGTGACACGTAAAAGCACCATCCGTTCGTGGCCGTTTGCCAGCTCTGTCTGGTCCCCATGTCGGTGGCACGTAAAAGCACCATCCGTTCGTGTTCATTGCCAGCCTCGCCTGGCCCCCGTGCCGGTGACACGTAAAAGCACCATCCGTTCGTGGCCGTTTGCCAGCTCTGTCTGGCCCCCATGTCAGTGGCGCGTAAAAGCACCATCCGTTCGTGTCCGTTGCCAGCCTTGCCTGGCCCCCGTGCCGGTCACACGTAAAAGCACCATCCGTTCGTGGCCGTTTGCCAGCTCTGTCTGGCACCTGTGCAGGTGGCACGTAAAAAGCACCCACTACACTCACGGAGTGGTTGGCGTTAGGAAGGGCATCCAGCCGTAGAAACACTGCCAGATCTGACTGGGCCTGATGAAGCCTTCCAGCTTCACAGACCCCAGTTGAACCGTCCAACCCATGCTAGCATGGAAAACGGACGCTAAATGATGATGATGATGATATGTGCTAAACTAAAGTCCGTTTTTCTGTTGAATCCTTGATCCAGGTACATGAAGACTCGAATGTCAACCGTGACGCATACATACCCAACCCTTCCTGTACATGGTTCGCTGAATATGAATGGATTGGTCAGCTGATGGGAGCTTGTTTCCGCAGTAAAGAAAATTTAGTAAGAAGTATTGTTCTCTTTCTATTTATTCCTTTTTTTTTTTTAATTTAAATTTCATTCTTATAGGTTTTTTTCCCCCTCTTTCTTCTTCCTTTGTTATTATTTTTTTCTCCTTTGTTGATCAGAAAATATATTTGAGTCAATTTTTAGAATTTCTTTGATAATCACATGACTTTAAAAAAAAATTTCTTTTTAACAGCAGCCAATTAGGGAACTTCTGTGTAAGTCGTGTAATCTATAATACAACAGCCAATAAAAACTAGCAGGACATGTTCTAGATCCTACATGAATGACAAAACTTAAGGGGTAGTTACAGGCTTCTACATGTAGCTGTGGAGATATGGAAAGTGGGAAGAAGAGAGAGAGACTACTCTAAATAACTCTAACAGAGGAACCAGCTAATGATGGTGACAATTATAGGATCACAAGGAGTATGAAGGATTTGAAAGCATGGAAATCAATTTCCATGTTGGCATGTGTTGGATGGATTTTCATGACCTGAGTAAGCACCGATTCTGGTGCCCTCAGATGAAGGACAATCATGTCTTGTGCGAACTGTCCAAGCACTTCATGTGTTTTGTTGTTGTTGCATGGTTAGATCATTGGCATCTAAACTGGCAACCCCACCAAGCTGGCTTGGTGAGGCGGGTGTTTTTTGGGGACACCCTGTGGGAAGGAAAACAAAACTCGTAAGGGTCAGTGGCCATCCAGTAGTGTGTGTATATAGAAGAGTTAATTTCAGTGATGAAAAATCCCTGAGCCAGGGTTACGATGAAGTCATGGGGAGCAGCATGGCGGATGTGAAGTTGGACATTTTGATCTTCATTTGATGTGTGATCTTCATTCAGAAAGTTACATGACACAATCTGGGGAGAAGAGCCTCTTTAGCCACTGGTCAGTCTAGTGCCAACCAATCCAGTTAGCAGATTACTGTCAGTTGAGAGAACTCACTTTGTCAACTTGAAAACATTATGGAGTTCTGGAACCTCATAGTGTCACTGATTGAAGTTGGATGATTAGTAGCAGTAGTGTTATTCTCTTATGCACCTGACTCCTATGAAGCCTGACTTCTCTGCCTGCATGTGACCCCTACTAAATGCTACTTCTGTCTCCATACTTTTTATACTCTGTGTGTGTTTGTGTATAGATGTAAAAATGAACCAAAATTGGGAAAATAATGAAAGAAGTTCAACCAATATCTTTCTCTTTAACCCTTTTGTTACCATATTTCTGTTGAGATGCTCTGTGTTTCTTTCAATTACTTTAAATATAACAAAGAATTTAGTGAAATAACTTAGTTGTCATTAAGCTAGTGTTAGGAACATAAATTGTGACTAAGGTTTGGTGGAAGATTTTAATTCAAAACTTATGAAAACAAGACATTTATACTCAGTGCCAGAGCCGGTTTCAGCCGGGTTGGTAACGAAAGGGTTAATCAATGAAAAAGATTGCTTTTTTGTTGAAGTAAGGAATCTTCATCAAAATGTCCTGCATTTCATAAAACTTGTGTTTAAATGGGAAAAACAAATCACTGAAAATTGAAGAAATTAAAAGGGAAGATTCTGCAAGTCTTATGAAATTGATACAAAAACCAATACAATGGTCAGTGTAAAGCCAAATCATTTGGCATTAAAATGCAAATTGACACTGCTCAAAGAAATGCCAGGATTTATCAATGATCTTCCTTGCTACTCAAAGATCTGTCTGGATCTTCAGGAAAATTAGAGTCCAGCTCCTTAAGCAGTGAATCTACTGTGGCCATGATGAAGAAATCAAATTCTAGGCCAGTGGTTCTCAACCATTTTTTGTCTTTGGATCCCTTTGGTTTCTATTTTACCTAAGTGAACCCTCATACTTTACTCTGCTCTGGTCCTGCTGTTCGATGTTTAAAAAAATCCCATTAAATTTTTATAATTAGATATTGTTACATTCTATGTCCTATTGAATCTCCTAGAGAACTACATTAAGGGTATGCGTGTCTGTGGAGTACTCATCCACTTGCACGTTTAATTTCACAAGCAAGTTGTTTGATTGATTAGATCAACAGGAACACTCATTGTGATAACCGGTGGAGTGCCAGTTATGTTGTATGGTGAAAGTAGCATAGCCAGATGATTCACAAGTTTGCTTCACTACCTATTTCTTTACTACCCACAAGGGGCTAAACACAGAGAGGAAAAACAAGGACAGACAGACGGATTAAGTCAATTATATCGACCCCAGTACGTAACTGGTACTTAATTTATCGACCACGAAAGGATGAAAGGCAAAGTTGACCTCAACGGAATTTGAACTCAGAACGTAACGGCAGATGAAATACCGCTAAGCATTTCGCCCGGCGTGCTAACGTTTCTGCCAGTTTGTCGCCTTCACTGATTGTGTCTGAGGATTACGTTAAGGCTCTGCACATCTGTGGGGTTCTCAGTCATATTGTTTATCATGCTAATTCAGTGAACAGTTACTTCACTTGATTAATCAACTAAACACTTATTGTTAAAACCCAGTGGAGGGAAACTACTTACCTCAGATCACTGTGCTGTGTGGCCTTGAGCCTGACCTTGCTGTGGTCACTTTGTATCTGATTATGCTGTGGTGACTTTAAGTCTGACTATAGTGCATTAGTGACTATAGTGAGTTGCCATGATAGATCATTAGCCACTACACACATTTTTTTCTCTCCTTGTTTTTTCTGTGTCCCTTTCTGTAGAAGAGCGTAGGCTCGAAACGTAAAAGACTTTTTCTATTCATGAGCGTTATACTAATACATCTGTTTGTTTTGTACACCACCTGTCTTCGTCTTTGGGTTTTTTTTTCGTAAACTCTCCCTATTGTGCATTAACTTTACATGTAACAGTGATGTGCTGTCAATATAGCCATGTCATGAAACATAGCCATAGATTGCTATCCTAACCTTAACTATATATCTTTCCAGGTGCTGTCTTTAGCCCCGTTTGTATGGAAACAGCTGTCGGGTGAAAATCTCAGTTGGGCCCAAGACTTTGCTACAGTTGATGCTGCTGAGGTATGATATTCGTTATTTTTGAAATCCTGTCTGTGTTGTTCATAATCCCATCCCCCTTCTTCTCATCCTGTTAGTTTCTACTTGTTTGTCAAACCTGCTAGAAATAGCAGCCAGACTTTTCTAAAAATTCCAGTCTGCAGTCTTAAAGAAGAAAAGACATATTGGATAATGTAATCCTAGATACATTGTGTCTGAGAAAGATGGCTTGGATATGGTTGGAATGTCTTTGGTCATCGGTCTGCTTGATTTAAGTTGACCTGAGGCCAAGCAAGTATCTTTTATCCCTTGTTTCAGTCATTGGACTGTGGCCATGCTACGGCACCAGTTTGAAGGGTTTAGTTGAACAAATTGACCCCAGGACTTATTTTCTTTCTGAAATCTGGTACTTGTTCTATCATACTCTTTTGTATTGTCAAGCTGCTAAGTTACAGGGACGTAAACAAACCAAAACCAGTTGTCAAACAAAGTGGGGACAAGCACAAAGATGCACGCATACACTTGCTCACACACACACACACATGATGGTTTTTCACACACAGTTTCTGACTATCAGATTCATTCACAAGGCATTCGTTAGCCCAGAGCTATAGTGGAAGATACTTGCTCAAAGTGCCATGCAATAGGAGTGAACCCACAACCACTTGGTTGCAAAATGCCTTTCTTAATCCCTTAGCCACACCTAAGCCTATGTGAATGTTATTATTTCTTCTGCCGTCGCTGGGCCCTTTCGACAGCCACTGTTTGGTTCTTATTCCATGATATGAAGCAATAAGAGATAAGTCTTTTCTTGGATATGCCATCCAACTTTTACTAACGTAATCTGGATATAAGGTAGTGTGCTGGCAGATTCGTTAGCACACCAGATGAAATACTTGTTCCTTCTCGAGCCATGCGTGACTCATAAGGGCCGATTTCCTTGGCGTATAGGTTCCCCACCTGGATGGGACGCTGGTCATTCGCAGGTGGGCTGCAAGATGCAGGAGGAAAGAGTGAGAGAATGTTGCGACGAAAGAGTCAGCTGAAGTTTGCCCTGACCTTCTGCCAGAGCCACATCGCCCAGTTTGAGATTTGAACCCATGATCCCTTGACCGCAAGTCTGCTGCTCTAACCACTAGGCCATGTGCCTCCACTTGCGCCCTTTTAAAGCCTAGCCAGGCTCATGGGTCCAAAATCCCAGTTTCTATGGCGTATGTGTTCCCCAGCTGGACGGGACACCAGTCCATCGCAGCGTTACTCATTTTTGCCAACTGAGTGGACTGGAGCAACGTGAAATGAAGTGTTTTGCTCAAGAACACAACGTGTTGCCTGGTCCAGGAATTGAAACCACAATCTTACGATCATGGTGCTGACACCCTAACCACTAAGCCACATGCCTCCACGATGAAATGCTTAGTGGTGCTTCATTCAATAAAAATAAAATTCTGTTTAGTCTTCCTGTGTGTTTTTTTTTGTTAATTGTGTTGTTGTTCTACATTCTACTCCAGGTGAAGCTGCTGGAGACCTTAGTCAATTTAGATGAACATAAATTTCTGCCTGAGAACCGGTTATGGAGTACAACGTTGAGTGATGGCACTGAAGTCCACTTACGTCTGGATGAAGATGGTAACCCACGGCGACTTAAATATGATGAAAGAAGAGACTACTGTGCTGAGGTGAAGAAGATTCGGATGTCTGAAAGCTCAAAACAGGTATGGCCATTACTCAGTATGTCACTGGTCCTAAGACTCAGTGTTGCTCATTAACCATGTTCCTTGCATGCCCCTCCAGCTGAGTGTTCCTAATCTTGCAGACTCATGGCTGTTGGTGCCATGTAGAAAGTACCCATACCATCATCATCATCATCATCATCGTTTAATGTCTGCTTTCCATGCTAGCATGGGTTGGACGATTTTGACTGAGGACTGGCGAACCAGATGGCTGCACCAGACTCCAGTCTGATCTGGCAGAGTTTCTACAGCTGGATGCCCTTCCTAATGCCAACCACTCCGAGAGTGTAGTGGGTGCTTTTACGTGCTCCAATCTGGCCAGCCCCAAGGAAAATCAAAACTAAGAGCACTAGATTCCTTGGAAGAAAGCAGCAAATGTTTATGAAAACAAGGACGGAAAAAAATGGAGAAACGGTACACAAATACAAATGCAAAAAGCAGGACATTAACAACAGGTGTCTTTCGACTAATGATGAATTAAATTCTAGGCCCTACAGTACCAGCACACAAAGCTAAACAACATGCAGACAGGATACACTGGCCCAGGAGGAATTGAAATCCCTGAATCAAAATCGGTGCATGACCTGGGCAATGCACATGAGCAATAAAGCATGTTTTCAAGTGCATATTACCAATCTCTCTATATAAAAAGCTGAAGTTGTCTGTGTATGGCAGGTTTGGTAGCCTTCAACTAACACTATCTCCTCCGAGACCCTGTGGCGAAAGTTGACCAAAATTGAGAGTATGATAGAAGAAGGCTTGCTCTTCCTTCCGTAGAAGAAAAAATTCAAATCGGACCATGTTAACACCAAAAATTATTTGCATCAAAAGGGTGCTTTTTTTCTATTAAAATCCCTATTTTTTACGATTTTTTTACTTCTGTGTCTCCATTTTTCGGTGTATTTAAACCAGAAAAATGTTCACTTAAAGAGAATAACAAGCTACATAATGCAAAATTTTTACTTTTCAAAAATTCCAATTCTAAAGGGTCGAAACAAACCCAAGCAACGCCGGGCAATACTGCTAGTTTGGTAATAAAATGCAGACGGATTGCTGGTGGATCATCCGAACATTCAAAACAAGAGAAAAGGAGTCATTGATGATCTTTTGCAGGACATACATCTTTAGCTGCTTGGACTACTGCTCCCAACTATGGTCACCACACACTATAAAAGCCACAGTGGAACTCGAAGCAATCCATGAAGCTACACTAAGAAAATTATCTCAATGCAATGTATCAGCTACTGGGAAAGACTGAAAGAATTAAAACTTTTCTCCCTAGAATGAAGGCGGGAAAGACATACATCTGGAAAATTCTAGAAGGCCTTGTACCAAACTTTGGCATTGAAAGTTACTCAAACTGCAGAACAGGGCACCACTGCATAGTGCCAAAGATCCTAGCAACACCAACAAAATACAGGATCAGATACTGCAACAGCTTTGGCTTCAAAGACCCCCAGCTTTTCAATATCCTTACAAAATGCCTGAGAGACCTGCATGGTGTGGATGTGAGTGTCTTTAAAAGAAATCTGAATCTCTTCCTGTCAAGGGTTCCAGACGAGCCTACCTCACAGCAGGAAACACAGATGAGGGCAGTGGCATCAAATTCCCTCATTGACCAAATTCCACATATCAGAGGATGTTTCAAATATTGGTGTAGCTCAGTCAATGGTGGTGCCCCAGCATGACCACACCTTTGAAGCTGAAACATTTTTAAAGGTTTTAAAGATATTTATGTAATGTATGTATGTATATATGTGTGTGCGTGTGTATGTATATACATTTAAGTCACAATATATGGATTCAGGTAATCTAGTGGTACTCATAAAAAAACCCTCAATGTATCATTCTAGAAAACACATAGAAATATATAGTGTGGTACAAGAGAAAATGATAAGGAGTGTATAAAGTGATAAATAACACAAAAATAGTTTGATGAAATCTTATTTAATAATAAGAAAATTCTAAAATCGTGACAAATTGTTTCGTAACTTAAAAACATGTAAATAATTTATATTATTATATTTAATAATAAATAAATCATTTATGTGTCTGCATTATTTTGAAGGATTTTTTGCATTTTACATTGATGCAGACATGTGAGTAATTTATTCATTATTAAATAAAATAATATGAATTATTTACATGTTTTTAAGTTACGAAACAATTTGTTGTGATATTAGAATTTTCTTATTGTTAAATAAAATTTCATCAAACTATTTCTCTGTCATTTATGACTACACACACACACACACACACACACACACACACACACACACACACACACATATATATAGTGTATGTGTCTCGTTTATATGCCAAATTTGCTACAGAATAGTATCCAAGGAACACTCCCTACATGACACTGAGCTTTCTCCAATGCTATCTCGCAGTAAATTAGGCATATAAATAAAACACATATTGTATGTATGTGTGACTGATAATTACATTACAAGAGCTGTCTTTATAATTTGTAATTATGTATATATATGAAAATGCATAAGATGATTAAGATGATGATGTCTGAGATTATTGGTTAAGTTGTGTCTTTTGCATTTTGCTGCAATATTTCAGATCGCTGCCATTCGTAAAGGATTGTTACAAGTAATTCCAGAAGATGTTCTTCGACTCACTACATGGCAGGAACTTGAGAAACGGGTATGTGGCGAGGCTGAGATTACTGTGGAGGCTTTACAGAAAAGCGGTGAGTTCTACTACCATGACAGTCTGGATCTACGGACAGATTAATTATGTACTCCATATTTTCCTGCATACAAGTCAATACTCTTTACTCTTTTTACTCTTTTACTTGTTTCAGTCATTTGACTGCGACCATGCTGGAGCACCGCCTTAAATCGAGCAACTCGACCCCGGGACTTATACTTTGTAAGCCCAGTACTTATTCTATCGGTCTCTTTTGCCGAACCGCTAAGTGACGGGGACATAAACACCAGCATCGGTTGTCAAGCAATGCTAAGGGACAAACACAGACACACAAACAAACGCACACACATATATATATATATACATATATACGACGGGCTTCTTTCAGTTTCCATCTACCAAATCCACTCACAAGGCTTTGGTCGGCCCAAGGCTATAGTAGAAGACACTTGCCCAAGGTGCTACGCAGTGGGACTGAACCCGGAACCGTGTGGTTGGTTAGCAAGCTACTTACCACACAGCCACTCCTGCGCCTATGTTAATGATAATGTGTCTGTATTGCTGTGGAGTATTATGTAGATTGTGTGTGTGTACTTCTGATGATTATAATGTCGCATAAGCTCCCATCATAAATGTATAAATATACATATATCTTTAGTTAAATATATTCAATGAGAATATTATATACTGAATTTATATTGAGTGCTCAATTGTATCAAAGTATTAATACTATTAAAGTATTTATATATCTAATACGAGCGATATATACATATATATTTTTTAATAATATATTATTATTATTAATATAAGGAAATTAATATCAGAACTCCTCATAAAGATATACCCGTGTGAAAATAGTTGTTGTATTAAAAGTATATAAATAATTAAATATAAATATATATAAAAATATATGTAAATATGTATAAGTATAAATATAATGTATAAATATATATGACAGTTTAAAAGTTTTGAATTAATTATTCAAAGCATCTTACGATCGTTTCACAGAATAGTTGTCCCTATAATGAAATCCTGTCTTGATAAGCATTTATAGACCACACTTCTGCTCTTCAGAGATATAAAATATGAACATTGTATAACATATCGAATGATAGTTTTTTTTTAATATTTGAAGTAAAACTATAAAATAGTGTTTGTTTGAAATATAAATTAAAAATTTGAAATTACTACTTTTGATGAGAGTCTTTAAATCCATATATACTTCCTTGGTTAGTCTTCTGCAATAATCCATAATATTCTTATGTAAAATCCGTTATATTATCTTGTATTCTTAATATAGTTCATATAGTTAGTTTAGAAATGTGAAATTTGTATAACATTTTGTCTGTAAATAAGGTGATGAGCTGGCAGAATCATTACTGTGCTGGGAAAAAATGTTTAGTAGCATTTTGTATGTCGTTACTTTCTGAGTTCAAATCCCACCTGTTGGGGTCGATAAAATAAGTACCAGTTGAGTACTGGGGTCAATATAATCGACTTATCACCTCCTCTGAAATTGCTGGCCTTGTGCCAAAACTTGAAAAACCCCTTATGTCTGTAAATATAATTACTATATGCATATCATGTCGATGTAAATATCCTTTCTACATCTATACATGTGTAGACTCTTACATCTGTGTAAATATTTTTCTTTATTTCTTTATTGCCCACAAGAGGACAAACAAGGACAGACAAAGGGATTAAGTTGATTACATCGACCCCAGTGCATAAATGGTACTTAATTTATCGATCCCGAAAGGATGAAAAGCTGAGTCGACCTTGGCGGAATTTGAACTCAGAACATAACCTATTTCTTTACTACCCACAAGGGGCTAAACACAGAGGGGACAAACAAGGACAGACAAACGAATTAACTCGATTATATCGACGCCATTGCATAACTGGTACTTATTTAATTGGCCCCAAAAGGAGATAAAAGGCAAAGTCAACCTCGGCAGAATTTGAACTCAGAATGTAACAGCAGACAAAATACCTCTAAGCATTTTGCCTGGCATGCTAATGTTTCTGCCAGCTCGCTGCCTATGTAAATATTTTTCTTGGCCATCTGTCTGTATATATGCATGCAAAAATTTATTTAGGTGTACATGTGTCTGTGTGTGTGTGTGTCTATTTTAATTTGTTGTCTGCTTACAGTCCATCTTGTAGACCTGGAGCCTAATGACTTACAAGTGAAGCACTTCTGGGAAGCTGTGAAGAATTTTTCCAATGAAGACCGAAGTCGACTACTGCGTTTTGTTACTGGAAGACGGCGCCTCCCTGCTCCCATTTACCTTTCTTCTGCTAAACCGTAAGTGCACAAACACACACATACACACACACACACACATATGTATATATATGATGGGAATCTTGTAGTTTCCATCTCAAGAATTTCACTCCCAAGTTCTTGGCCAGCCTGCAGCTTTAGTAGAAGGCACCAGCTGAGAGTATCCCAGCAGCAGGCATGAACAACCAAGCACCTGGTTTGAAAGTAAAATTTCTTAAGCACATGACCTATCAACATATATCATCATCATCATCAAGTCTCCATTTTCCATGCTGGCATGGGTTGGGTGGTTTGACTGGAGCTGACCAGGCTCCAATTGTCTGTTGTGGCATGATTTCTATGGCTGGATGCCCTTTTCTGATGCCAACCACTTTACAGAGTGTACAGGGTGCTTTTTATGTGGAAACAGCACCAGTGCTTTATACGTGGACTGGTACGGGTGCCTTCTATGTGAACCGGCACAGGTGTCTTTTATGTGGACTGGCATGGGTGCTCTTCAAAGCAAAACCCTTACTTTTACATATATATAAAAGTAAGCACATATGTAGAACAAGTTGGCAAAAATAGTACTTGAATATTAAAAGCGAAGTAAACCTTCTCTGACTGTTATTCAGTCTCATGTAACCAGTTGTTAGACACTTGTGATAATGAGGGACTCCTTTGGTCACGAATAACCATGGGATTGCACCTAGAAAGTTTCCCTCTGAGGCACAAGTCTGGGCAAAGTTGTTTATGGAAGACCAGCAGTGGACCATGCATAGCTGTCTCCCTTTTCTATGCCATTGATGTTAACCAAAGGAAAGGCAAAGGCCGATACAACTTGGCACCTGTGACATCGCAATTCATTTCTACAGATGAGTGAACTGGAGCAAGAATTGAACTCACTAGCTCATAATTGTGAGCCTGATGCTCTAATCACTGAGCCATGCGCCTTCATTTGTGATAATACAGACTAATATGTGTGTGACTGCACACACACACACACACACACACACACACACACACAGAGATCTGCAGCTTGAATCAATCTTGAGTAACAATATTAAAAAAATTTTTGTATTTTATCATGTTTTATTTCTTTGTTTTTGTTTTTTCTTTTAGTGAAGTGGACAACGTCCTTCCTGAGTCATCAACCTGTGGTAACATGTTATTTATGCCCAGATATTCAAGGTTTGTACACCTATGCCCTCTGTCTTCACACTTGTTCACCCTTTCTTCTATACTTGTTGTACATTCTACCCTTATCGTAAGTTGTTTTTGCCCTGTTAACCCTGCTTATAGAAATTATTTTATTTTTATTCTTTAAGCTTTTCACTCCCTATGGAGCATGCGCCATCAAAAATTTTTCCCACTTCCCATGTGGTGCCACTTAAAAGCATCCGTGCAGTGCCACATTAAAGCACCCAGCACACTCTGTAAAGTGGTTGGCATTAGGAAGGGTATCCAGCCATAGAAACCATGCCAAATCACACTGGAATTTGGTGCAGCCCTCTGGCTTGCCCACTCTAGTCATGCCATCCAATCCATGCCAGCATGGACAACGGATGCTAAATGCTGATGATGATGATGATGTCCCTGACTCTGGATTCCCTGAAGGAAAGCCTTCTTCTCTCGGGTTTTGTTGGTTTTGAATTGTCATTGATGCTTCTCTAGATTTGCCTTTTTTTTTACAAGATAGAGGCATTTTTACCTCTGGGAAGAGGTGGTCACTACTAGTCTGGCCTCTCTCCTTTGACTTGCACATCACGGGATGTCCTACCAGGAGCTTGACACTCCAGTGCCATAGCTCTCAGGGTCATTGAAACACAAAGAGCCATCACACCACAACAAGGACTGGGCCTTGTGGTAGATGTATAAATTTACATGTTACAAAAACTTGGGATAGCTTTGACAATGTTATGTAGAGTGGTGTGTGTTGTGTGGTTCTGTAGAACCCCTGGCTTAGATCATTGGTTCTCAACTGGGTTCCGTATAGGATTTTAGTGTCCAAATTTATGTTTGATTATGATAATGAATAAATTGGTTATACTTCCACAATACACAAAATATTTTAACAGTTTTTTTTATACAGTCCCTAATTATATTTAATTACAAAAATATAATAAGATTGTTTAAACATTGAAATGGCTTTGAGGGTCCAGTGGAGTAAAATAAGAATCAAAGGGGTCCATAGGTAAAAAGTGATTGAGAACCACTGACTTAGATGTTACCCTATTTTCTCATGGTATTTTTGTAATGTTGTAAAATAAAAAAAATAAATGTGCCCTTTTTAAAGCCTAGCCAGGGTCATGGGCCCGGATTCCTGGTTTCTATGGCGTATGTGTTCCCCCCAGCTGGACGGGACGCCAGTCCATCGCAGCGTTACTCAGTGGACTGGAGCAATGTGAAATGAAGTGCTTTGCTCAAGAACACAACACATTGGCTGTTCCAGGAATCGAAACCACAATCTTACGATCATGGTTCTGACACCCTAACCACTAGGCCACGTGCATCCACTTTGTAATGTTGTAGCATGCTGAAAATTTGGTCACATTTCTGTGACTGAACACGTAGAGTTAAGAGTGTGAATGTGTGTGTGATTAAAATAATGGTCTTTTTTAAGATTCCAGTGTTCATTTACTCTGTTTTTACCATTTTTCTCTCCCTACAGTGCCAAGATTGCCGAAGAGAAGCTTCAGTATGCTGCCTATAACTGTATTGCTATCGACACAGATGTCAGTCCTTGGGAAGATTAACTCATTTTGCTCCACACCACAGCCACCGCCTCCCTTTCTTTCCAGTGTGCGTGTGTGTGTGTGTTGGTGGAGTTGAGGCTTGCTTGCCTCCACATCACCACCTTCATGCACTGTTCACCCCCATTTTCACAGTTGCTCACTCAGATAATGGCCAGAGTGAACTGGATCTTTTCTTTGATATGTTTTATTATATATATATATACATATATATATATATGTGTGTGTGTGTGTGTGTGTGTATATATATATGTGTATATATATATATATATATATATGTGTGTGTGTGTGTATATATATATGTGTGTGTATATATATATGTGGTGTGTGTATATATATATATATATGTATGTATATATATATGTATGTATGTATATTTGTATATGTATATATATTTATATATGTATGTATATATATTTGTATATGTATATATATTTATATATGTATATATGTATTTATATTTGTACAGTAAATGTATATATGGCTGCATACTAAATATATGTATGTTTATATAGTGAATACGTATGTGTGTGTGTAAATATATATATGTACATATGTATGTATGTATGTATGTGTGTATATATATATATATATATATATATATATAGTTCATTGAAAACATTTTTAAAATGTGATAAATGTGTAGTAAATGTACAGTCTAAGTAAAGATATCTATAAATCTATATATGTGTGTATCTTATGATTCAATGAACAGGCCCATAACCAATTTCTCTATTAAATGCTGATCTTTTCTAAAGTTTTATATATTTCAACTGTATCGTTAAGCAATTGTATTTGGATAATTAAGAGCAGCTAATTTTGTTCTTTCATTGATTTTCTCCAGTTTTTTGAAAAATTACTTTCTTGCAATCAGGGAAGGAACCGTATAATCAGGCTGTAAAATAGCTAACAAATAACTTTCAGAGTGCTTCTGTGTGTCAGGATCAATCTGACATAACTCAGTAAACCAATGATTATGGGTTCAAAACCTTACACTGGTTGTAGAATATGTAACGGCTTACTTTTAGGACTCTTCAGCTTCTCAAAGTATTGCTTTGTAGGCCGACGGTCATAGGTAAAAATTGAAACCTTATTGCCTGGACATCTGACACCCATATCAGTTAGACAACCAATTTTCATATCAGAAAACATGTTTTTGTTTTCTAATTCACATAACGATATCTTCTCAGTTACCTGAAGATTTTTACCTGGAGTCTTCCACCAATATTCCTTGTCATCTTTCATTTAACCGCCAGGCTTGAAGCAATATTTCTTACAAAAACATCAGCTACTAAAGACATTGGTAATTAGTTATAACTAACATCTCCTCTTTGTCTTATTAATAGCTGGTTCTCTGGTTCTGTTGTCTCGTTAGCTAAAATCTAACATATTTTTTACCTGTTGTTTGTGATGTATTAAATCTTCCTCACCAACTTGATATATTCCATGCATAGTATCACAATCTGCTGGTTAGAAAGAGATTTTCTTCTCTATTTTGCTGTCTCTTGAGTGCTTTAGTATTTATCTCTCTAACTGATGTATCCACACTGTACATAAATATTAAGCTAGGCCTGGTCTTTAGTGTTACTGTTACACACACATACATACATACATACAAATATATTTATTTAGGTGTGTATGTATATATATATATATACATACATATATATACACATACACAGGGTGGCTCAAAAGTAGTGCTCAGTTCCTGTTTTAGGGTTGATATGTATGACTTCCCAATTGTGAGATGCTTTTGACTCCTAACTCCTGTTTTACAGGTTGAGATATCAAAGAGTATCAACGACAAGGTACATGAGCTAGATTTAGTAACTTTCAAAACTGTCAGTAATAACCTGCAAAACAACAAGGAAAGGCATGACTTACCAGAAACTGGGCACTATTTTCACTTACCATGTATATATATTTATATATGTATATATATTTTATATATGTATATATATTTATATATGTATGTATATATATATTTATATGTATATTTATATATATATATATTTGTATATATTTATATATATATATAATATATGTATGTATATTTATTTATATATATGTATGTATATTTATATATATGTATGTATATTTATATATGTATATATATATGATGTGGGTGAGAGAGAGAGTGTGTGTGTATATATATGTGATGTGGGTAAGAGAGTGTGTGTGTATGTATATATATGTATGTATGTATGTATATATATGTGTATATATATATATTTATTTATATATTTTATATATATATATATTTATATATATATATGATGTGGGTGAGAGTGTGTGTGTGTGTGCATATATATGTATGTTGAGAGAGGGGCAGATCCGTATGCTTGTATTCATGCACAGGTGTGTATTTGTGCCTGTACCTATAAATTCATACTCACACACATTGCTGTGTATCAGTGTATTTATGCATAAATAGATATGTGTGTGAACATTTTTTTTTATTTTCCAATTATGGCCCAGCCATCAATTCTCAGTTGACAGCAAGCAAACTTACCTGAAACTCACACACACACGCACACACACACACACACACACACACGTGTATATAATATGTATACATGCATACCTGCATACATATATTCCCATTCATACATATGCATATATATACACATACATACACAAAAAAACTGGCTGTGATTCTTATTCTCTCAACAATTTACTTTAGTTTCACCCCCACCCCCCTCCTGCTAAACACCTCCCACCCCCTACCTTTTTATCTCACTGCCTTTCATTCTTTCCATCTTAATTCCCCCCTCCCCCTCTCTCACACACACTCAGCACTCACCAGTCATCTCCTCCCATCACTCATTCCACACATTTCCAGACTTGTACCTGCATTCACACACACATACCTAAAGTAAAATGGATGTTTGTCAGTTTGTTAAACTCGTGGACAAGTATTTCGGTTGTTCAATCAACCAGACTACCTATTTTTTGAATTATTTGTGTAAGTGCTTGAGTATACCACAGACAATAGTATTCTTAGAGTAATAGGCTGTGTTGTTAAGATGTTCGCTTAGCAACCGTGTTGTTTCTGGCTCGATCTCATTGTACAGCACCTTAGGAAAGTGTCATCTACTATAACCCTGGGCCAACAAATGCCTTGTGTGTAGATTCGATATACAAAAACTGGATATATATATATATATATATATACACACACACACACACATACATACATATACATATATATACATAGGGAGAGTTTACGAAAAAAACAAAAGACGAAGATAGGTGGTGTACAAAACAAACAGATGTATTAGTATAACGCTTGGGAATAGAAAAAGTCTTTTACGTTTCGAGCCTATGCTCTTCTACAGAAAGGAGACTTTTGGCGATTTGCTGTGCTTCAGAAGACTCATCAAACTACATGAAATCGTAGTCACGGCTGGTGCCAGTGACACATAAAAGGCACCTGTGCCAGCGACATGTAAAAGGCACCCACTACACTCTTGGAGAGGTTGGCATTAGAAAGAGTGTCTAGCTGTAGAAACCAAGCCAAATCAAACTGGAACCTGGTACAGCTCTCCGATTTACCAGTTCCAGACAAACTGACTAACCCATGCCAACATGGTAAGTGGACACTAAATGATGCTGATGATATATATATGTATGTATGTATATATATATATATATATATATATATATATATATAATAGTGTCATTGAGACCCAAAGGTGTCAGGTAATGCTGAATAAGTGCTATAGGCAGACCATAGTTAAGTTCCAGATTCGGTAACATGGCGAATAAAGGGTTCAACGTTGGTTCTATGTCAGCATGTGTATATAAGAATTTTTTGCGTAATAATATTAAAAAAAACCAAGGCTGTGTAGATATTAGAGCATTTATAGATAGAAGGTCTTACAGCTGTTTCCAGGATATTTATTAATTATATCCCTTCATCCTCTTACACCGTCTCCGATGAAGGGATATAATTAATTAATATCCTTGAAACAGCTGTAAGACCTATCTCTAATATCTACACAGCCTTGGTTTTTTTATATTATTACGCAAAAAATTCTTATATATATATATATATATATATACACACACACACATACACATATGTTTCTGTAGTGCTGATGCCATGTAAAAAGCACCCAGTCTCTCTGTAAAGTGGTTGGTGTTAGGAAGGGCATCCAGCCATAGACATTATGCCAAATGAGAGAGTGGAGCCTGGTGTGGCTTCCAGCCTTGCCAACTCCTGTCAAACCGTCCAACCCTTGCCAGCATGAAAAACAGACATTAAACGACAATGTGTGCCTTTGTGCTTGTGTCCTGTCACTTGAGAGCCAGTGTTGGTTTGTTCATATCCCTGTAACATACAACAGCTCAGCAAATAAGAATGCCAGACTGGGGTCATTTCAGTCAACTGAATCATGGCCAGCATTGCCATAGTCCAGTAGCTAAAACAAAAGAAGAGAAGTTGTGGCAGTGTGGTTAATATGTTTATTTCCCATCCAGATGGTTGTGGGTTCAGTCCCACTGCATGGCAACTTGGACATGGGTCTTCTTTTATAACCCTGAATCAACCAAAGCTTTGTGAGTGGATTTGATATATAGAAACTGAAAGCACACACATGTTTGTGTGTCTGTGTGTCTCTTTGTATCTATCCATATATATATATATATATATATATATATATGTGTGTGTGTATTGTTTACATCATGTGTAGGCAAACTTTTTTGAGAAATTGGCTGCATAAGAAATGACTCATCACAAGGCAGGCTTCACTACCAAAGAAATTCAAGGTAATTTTTCTGAATGACATGCCATTCAAAAAACCTCACAGACTGCAGTTTACCTCAGACTGGATTACATCGTAAGAATTTCGGAACTTTAAGAGACATGGAATAAACTTGTTTTATTGCTGGAACTTGAAATAGATAAAACCAACCTAAATAAATAAATAAATAAATGATGATTGCCTCATCTTGTCAGATGACAACTGTCTCACATTCAACCTGGTTGTTCTGATTTACTTTCATCTTTGCATGTGGGCAGTTATGACTATACACAGCATACATTCATTGCCAAAGGACTTTACAAGATACTAAATGGATCAAGAGATGAAACAATAGTGAGACATCTGTACATCATTGGATTTAAGTGACAAAAGTTTGTACAACATTCTTGTCACTCTCTCTGATCACCATAGGAGGTTCCAGTGACAACCATTTCGACTGCAAGTTTTATGTCTTTCTCATAGAAGAGCTGCCTTTCCTACAGTTTCATAAAAAATAATAGGAGCTTTTTGTACCCTTGGGAAATCTAATTAATCCATAGATAGGACCCTAACGGATGCTACCATTCCAGGTGAGAATGGACCTGGGAATAATGGTAATTAAGAGGTGATTCCACACTCCCCATAACTCCAGAATTTCTGAACTGGGATCTCACCACTGGATACTGTTTAATATCAAACCCAAGACAGTGTGTGTATTGAGCCACTTAATTATGGAATTACATATAAGTGGCTGAATATTCCACAGATACATTGATCCTCAGACTGAATCATGACACAATGTGCAACAAGGCTATTATAACTATTATAGCTGCAGTCCATCCACTGAGCTTCAGCACAGTTCCTGTTGACCCACTTTTACTCACAAGGTCTTGTGTGTTGACCCAAAGCTGTGGTGGGCTACACTTGCTTAAGGTGCGATGCAGTGGGATCGAATTTGGAGCCTTGTGATTACAAAGCAAACTTCTTAACTCCTTAATCATGCTTGCATCAAGACGAACATGCAGGTATGCACACCTGCACTCAGGTATGTGTGCTTACAGTAGCTTAGATGCATTCTCAGGTATATTTTCTCCTGTACCCAATCAGTCCAATGCAGTGAGCTGTTTCTGACAACATTTGGATGGATTATATTATTTCATTTATACCCTCATAAATTCTACCCCTCGTAGAATTTATGCGGGTAGCAGGCTACTACCTGTAACCCTTAGATAGCCGCAAACTTTCAAGTGCTCAAAATTCTTCTGATAATCTTTCTTGTTCCTAAGAAGCAAACTTCCTGTAGAAGCTCTATTATTATTATTATTATTATTACCACCACTAAAGCGGCGAGCTGGCAGAATCATTAGCACTCTGGATTCGCCCGTCACTATGTTCTGAGTTCAATAAGATAAGTACCTGTTGAAGACTGGGGGTCGATGTAATCAACACATCCCCTCCCCCAAAATTGCTGCCCTTGTGGCAAAATTTGAAACCATTATTATTATTATTATTATAAATTATTTATTGTCTTATTACAAAGATGATGATCATGTTTATTATTATTATTGTTTGTGATTGTGATGATGGTTGTAATGGTCAAGATGTTGGTGGTGGCACTGATGGAAATTGTGATGACGATTATGGTGGTAATTAATGATGGTGGTGATGGTGGAAGTGATTGTTGATGACAGTGATGATAATGGTGATGGTGTTGATGCTGTTTACTGACAGTGGTGATGATGATGATGATAATGATTATGGTGATTTCCTCTTACCAACTCTAACAAAAAAAAATTTGTGAACTATAACAAAGCAAAAAAAAAAATTAAATTGAATAAAATTATTTTTTCTTTCCATTTTATTTGTCTTCAGTACATGTATGTATGTATGTAAGTAAACTATTTATATATGTATGCATGTATTTATGTATATTAATATCTTTAAGTATATATGTGTGTATATATATATATATATATATTATATATATATGTATATATAAGTGTATAAACAGCAGATTCCACTTAATTGCATACCAAATAACTGCATAATTCAGTTAACTTCACAACTTTTCAACAACACCAAGCCGTTTCACATTAAAATCTATGTAAAATTAATTAGTTAATTGCAGATACAATTGACATCATTTAGGAAAATTGCATAAGAATTTTTTTCTTTTCCTCTCATTTTGAGTAAAACATTAGTAAAAACCGTAGCATTAAAAGTGAAATATCTACTTGATTGCACCTAGAAAGTTGCCCTCCGAGTAACAAGTCCAGGCAAGGTTGTTTATGGAAGGCCAGCAGTCGTCCATGCATACCGGCCTCCCCTCTCCACACCATTGATGTTATCCAAGGGAAAGGCAAAGGGGCCGATAGAGCTTGGCACCAGTGATGTTGCAACTCATTTCTACAGCTGAGTTAACAGGAGCAACATGAAATAAAGTGTCTTGCTCAAGAACGCAACACGCAGTCTGGTCCGGGAATCGAACTCACAACCTCACGATTGTAAGCTCGACACTCTAACCACTGAGCCATGTGCTTTCACTACTTGATATAATATGAATATAATGATTGTGGAAGCCACTGTTTTCATGATGAGCTTATTTGCAAACAACCAATGTCTTAAGAATCAAATGTTACCGTTTCTTACCATTTCAATGAATGGAATCTAATTGAAGTTCCAATCCAAGTGTGTGTGTGTGTGTGTGTGTGTGTATATATATATATATATATATATATATGTGTGTGTGTATGTGTGAGGTGGCAGAATCATTAATACAATGGCTTA
>NC_043009.1:61171567-61176567 GCF_006345805.1 Octopus sinensis
TGGACATTATCAAAAAAGTTCATTTCTTGAATTTAGACATGTAGCAGGGTCCAAGGAACTTTTCCAGATAAGCCATCTCTCCATATTACAAAGACCACACTTGACACTACCGTTGGTATAAAGTTTACATTTGGTTAAGATCTTCCAGTAAATCTTGTAGTTGACACCTTGTTCTTTTAAGAACCATATATAACTGAATAATTTGGTAGTTTTTTTGTTTATTCCAGTGTCTGATGCTTAAGGCATAATTGTTGAATCTTGCTTTGAAATTTCCCTCTGTGAGACCTACATATCTCTTGGATGAAACTGCATTATTGGCATTTTTAGAATTTACAGTGGCTTCATAAATAATAGTCTCAGTCATACAGGCTCCATTTAGTGGGCATAAGTCTTTATACCTGCAGGAACAGATGGCTTCATGTTGTTGTGTTGCATTGTGTGTAGTTATGCTGTTAAAGTTTGAGTTGCTGAGAGCAACGCACTTCACCTATTCTGTGAAACTTGTAAATAAACCGATTGTAAATTGCATTTGTACTTAAAGACTTCTTTCTTCACCTGCCGGAGCCTGAACTACACAAAGAGCAAGATATAATGGGAGAAGGTGATATTCTCCCGATATTGTAAACCTTGCCTTTCATTATATATTAATATATATATATATATATATTGGCACATAAAAAACACCATCCGAGCGTGGTCGTCTGCCAGCCTTGTCTGGCACCTGTGTCGGTGGCACATAAAAACACCATCCGAGCGTGGCCGTTTGCCAGCCTCGTCTGGCACCTGTGTTGGTGGCACATAAAATCACCCACTACACTCTCGGAGTGGTTGGCGTTAGGAAGGGCATCCAGCTGTAGAAACACTGCCAGATCTGACTGGCCTGGTGCAGCCTTCGGGCTCCCCAGACCCCAGTTGGACCGTCCAACCCATGCTAGCATGGAAGGCGGACGTTAAATGAGGATGATGATGATGATGATGATATAGAATAGTGACCCCCTTCGGTCAGACACTGAGCATGGGTTTGCACCTAGAGAGTTACTCTCTGAGGCACAAGTCTGGGCAAGGTTGTTTCATGGAAGACCAGCAGTCGCCCATGCATACCGGCCTCCCCTCTCCACGTCACCGATGTTGTCCAAGGGAAAGGCAAGGGCCGATACAGCTTGGCACCTGTGACGTCACAACTCATTTCTACAGCTGAGTGAACTGGAGCAACATGAAATAAAGTATATATATATTAATATATATATATATATATATATATATATATTATATATATATATATATAATATATATATATATATATTAATATATATATATATGTGTGTGTGTGTGTATGTGTGTCAATATATATATATATATTTTTATATCATCATCATCATCGTTTAACGTCTGTCTTCTGTGCTAGCACGGGTTTACACACATATATATGTATTTACATATACATATATATACAGACACATATTTTTACAAGTATATATTCATACACACACACACATGCATGTATATATGTGCATGTGTGAGTGTGTATGCATGTATACATGTGTATGTATATACATATATATCCGGCATCCGGTGGCTGGCACATTTCTTTATTGTAGTGCACCTAAGCAATATACACATTAATTCCATTATCATTATTTTTTATATATGAGAACATGAATGAGCAACTCTAAAACAATGTACAGCAAGGGGTATCTTGGTGTAGCATGGAATTTCATAAAATATAATTCAAGGCTTTAAAAATTCTCTGTTGAATGGTTGAGTACCTTCAAAAGCATATTAGTCATAATTTTGTTATACACAAATATGATTAACCAAGCATTTGTGTTCTTTATTTTTCTTCAAAATTTTTAACTTTAAAATATAACTTTTTTGTTTTTTTAACTTTCCATGCGAACTGCACCAATGTTAATTTTGTCTGATATTTCGTGTGTCACAATTTCTAAAAGATTGTGGACCAATAACATAGAGTGTATGTTTGTTGAAGAGACAGCCGAGGCTCTAATGTGAATGTAATTGAAATAAATGTGTTGTCTGATGTCATGGTAGATGTATGTGGGTAAAATGAACTGGAATGGCTTTCTTGTGCGGGATGCGAATAGAGAGAGAAAGAAAGGAGGTGTAGAGAAGTGAAACAGCATGATGAGGGTTGACAGCGTAAAGTTTCTTTCGGAGCAAGGAAAGACATGAGAAGAAACAGTCAGATACATTGTTTCGAGGTAATATGGGAAGGAAAGAATTCATATAGGAAAACCGTGTCGATCCAATGCCTGCAAAGAGAAATGAAAATAAACATTTGACGGTAACAGGGGTGGGATATATATGAGTGTGTGTGTACACATATATATGAGTGTGTGTATTAATAGTAAAGTATATATATATATATATATGTACATACATACACGTGTATATATAAATATGTATATATACACACATACACATATATATATACACTTTTATACATATATATGTGTATATATATGGTGTAGACAACAAACAGATGCTCAGGAAGTGAAAAAGTCTTTAACGTTTCAAGCCTACACTCTTCCACAGAAAGGAACACAGAAAGAAACAAGGTGAGAAAATAAAGAATGTGTAGTGGCTTGCAAACTACCATGGCGATATATATATATATATATATATATTATATATATATATATATATATATATATATATATACACACAACACACACACACACACACACAACACACATACACATGAGTGTGTGTATTATTAATAAAGTATGTATACATATGTATATACATACACATGTATATATACACAGATACACACACACACAGATTTATATACACACATTTGTACATACATATATATGTGTGCATGTGTGTATGTATATATGTGTGTGTGTACATACACGTGTATATATAAATATGTATATATACATCCATACACACACACTCACATATATATATATACATTTATACATACATATGTATATATATATGTGTGTGTGTGTATACATACACACACACATATACACATATATACACATTTATACATATATATGTATATATATATGTGTATATATAAGTGTATATATATATATGTATGTGTGTGTGTGTGTATATATATTAACACACATTTATATATGCACCCATATATATGCATACATGTTATGTAAGTACATGAACATGTATAGACAAACCTGTGCATATCTATGTATGTGTGAGTGTATATACATACATACATACACACACATATATATATATGCATGCTTATATGCTTGTATATATTATATCGTCATCACATCACACAACCAACTCGGGAACTCCTGATGGTCATGTGATATGACTGGATACAGAGGCACCAGAAGACTTTCTCTTTATACCAATGACGTCATCATAGTTTATGTTAATATCATAGTGGATGGATCCAGGGAGATAACTGTGTCGACTTCAACTTTTACCATCTTGTGATGGTTGTAGCGGTTGAAGTGTGAGGGGGTGCTGGTAGGGGTAACAGCTACGGTGGTAGTGTGAGGGGGGTAATGTGAGAGACGATTCTGTGGTTATGGAGTTAGTGTGGTGGGTGGGTGGTCGGGGTGTGTGATAATGATAATTTGGCGGTTGTGATAGCTTAAATAGTGGCTCTGACCGAATTTGTGGCAGTGGCAGTAGTAGTAGTAGTAGTAGTAGTAGTAGTAGTAGTAGCAGCAGCAGTAGTAGTAGCAGTAGCAGCAGCAGTAGTAGCAGCAGCAGCAGTAGCAGCAAGTGGTGGTGGTGGTGGTGGTAGAGGTGGTGTTGGTGGTGTTGGTGGTGCTGGTGCTGGTGATGGTGGTAGTGGTACTAGTGGAAAGGATGGTAGTTGTGGTGGTGGTAGTTGAGGTGGTGTTGCTGATGTATATATGACGATGGTAGTAGCAGTAATAGTAGATATCACTGGTGTTATTAAATATAGAAATAGTAGGAATAATAAACGTAAAAAGTAATAGCATGGGAAAGAATGAAAGCCACCAAATCATTCCGGTCATGCTACATCTCATCTGTTATCTAGCAACACTGAAGTCTGAAAGTAGCAATGCTATGATAAGAACAATATTTATGTGGGTTGGACAGAGATACAAAGACATATTTTCTTTCTACAATAGGCACAAGGCTTGAAATTTTGTGGGGAAGGGGACTAATCGATTACATCAACCCCAGTGCTTAACTGGTACTTATTTTACCCACTCCGAATGGATGGAAGGCAAAGTCGACCTCGGCAGAATTTGAACTCAGAATGTAGAGACGGTCGAAATACCGCTAAGCATTTGGTCCAGCATGCTAACGATTCTCCCAGCAGAGACAGTTAAATGCTGTTCTACTCACCCTTAAGTTAACAGGTTCAAACCTTGGTGATGTCATTATGTTTTGTTTAATCTCTTGGTCTTTCTCTGTGACCTTGCATCTACTGTTTATGAGAAGATATGATCTTATGTCCTCTGTGTAAGAGGGTTTAAATCTCATAATTACCCCGTGGGAAAGTTTGATCCAATGACCACTCACAGCTTAATGCCATGTGTAATCGGTGTGAGGGTTCAATCACATGTCCACTGTCTTTGAGAGGATTTGGTCTTATCTTCCCTCTGTCAGACGCCTCTATGTTGACTCAGTGAGAGGATTTTAAATCCATTATCTGTATAAAATATGTCCACTGTCTGTCAACCCTATGTCCATTATGTACATCCTCTCCTGGTTGATAAATCAATGCAACTTTGACAGACTAGAGTAACCATCATAGAGTACATTTGATATGAGACTTTGATATTAACATTAAAAAAAAAAATCAGAAAAACAATAGTACACACAGAAAAAGTGTATTTGTAGTGTCTTTTATGAGTTCCTGAAATGAGAGAATGTCGCAGGTCACATCCTCTCAGACTGGCCATACTGCAGCATTTGATGTTTATCTCGAACATCTGTAGATCTGCATCTATAGGATGGTCTTGGTATGGAAGATTATGGAGAAGTATTTAGTGGAGGATCTGGGAGAGGAGACA
>NC_043009.1:61181567-61184067 GCF_006345805.1 Octopus sinensis
AGTTGACTTAAATGACTCCAGTAGATGACTGGTACTATTTTACAGAACACATAAGTTATATAAAAAAAAAAATGCAATACAGTCAACCATTTGCTGGATTTGATCTCAGGACATAAAATATTCAGTCTGGTATATTCTCTCCCATCTGTACTATTACTACTTGTAATATCTATGATGATATCTTCAATTAGCACAAGGCCACATATTCACTGACAAGGAAAATAGTTCATTGAATTCAAAAATCCAGTAGTTTACTGGTATTTATTTTATTAACCCTAGAGATAAGAAAGTCAAAAAATTAACTAGGTGGGATTTGAACTCAGATCAGAAATAAGAGTTGTCAATAAATAATCTAGCGCTGTATTGTTTCTGCCACTCACCATCCTTACTTCTACCTCTACTACTACTATTACTACTACTACTACAAGGAATCAAAAATAATAATAATAATAATAATAATAATAATAATAATGATAATAATAATAATTCATTGAAATTAATCTAAAAGAAAACAAGCAGTCGTTTAGTGAATAATGACAAGGTTTTTAGGTAAATTTGGAAATATATATATATATATATAAAAAAAAATATTCACAGGAACTTTGACAGACAAGAAAGAACTGTTGTATTGCTGTTTTGTAGAGAAGGTATAAAATACTAATGGCAGACAAATGGTACACCGCTACAAATATCTTTCTTTTCCTTACTAAGATATTCAACAACAAAAGATTTTCACATTTTAATGGTTTAGTTACAAATTTTTCTCTTCTTTTACCTTCATTCAAATAATTATTTTTTTCAAGTTCTTTTCATAAATTTTTTTCAATTTTTTTTTAAACGAACTCAGTTTTTTAAAAAATATGTATACTAGTTTTAAAAAAATGTTTGCATGTCATATCTTTGAACCAGAGCGAGTTGAAAAAATGGTTAATAACTAAGTGGGAGGTGGGGCAAAATACAGGAAAAAGAAAGGGGAAACAACATGACAGTATAAATAACAAGAAGATCAACAACAAAAATAGGACTTTGGTATATTTTGCGATCTTTTGAAGAGTTGATAAAAGAGGGGAAAAAATGGAAACATTTTATTTTCAAATATAATTCTTACAGAAATTGACAAAATTTATATTTTTTTCCTTTACTATAAGATAAAAAGAAACATTTTAAAGTAAGAGACAGAAGGAAAAAATCCAACCCAAAGCAGCAATTTAAGTACAACAGAAAAGAATTATGGGAAATGAAAGGAATAAGGTGAAAAATGAAGTATCATGGGATATGAATGGAATAAGGTAAAAGAGATTTTAAGAGAAAGCAGAAAATATAAGACAAAATTAAAAGGAGGGGAAAAATGTAGAAGGGAATTGAAGGAATTTTGTCTTTGTTTTTTTTTGTTTTTATTTATTTCTTTATTAAAAAGAAAGTTAATAAATTAAATTTAAAAAAAAGGATACATTTAGACATTTTCATCTTTGTAATGTTGATAAAATTCAAATCTCTTTGGGCACTTGGAGATGAAAAAATTCCTTTTTAATTCATATATACATACATGTTATATATTGTGTGTGTGTGTGTACATATATATGTATATATATGTGTATGTGTATATATATACACATAAACATCATATATGCAAGTGTGTGTGTGTGTGTGTATATATATATTATATGCATGTGTATATATATATTATATATGCATGTATATATTATATATATGCATGTATATATATGTATATATATATGTGTGTACATGAGTATATATATGTGTATATAGATATCTATAGATATAAATAGATACACACAGAAACGCACATGCATATACACATATATTTGCATGTATATATACATATTTGTGTATAAATATGTATGTGTGTATATATATATATACACACACATATATATATATATATAATGTAGTGTGGAAATTATGTAAGTTTCTTGACAGGTGTAGACTTATGTGTGTATGTGTGTCTTTGTTATTGCATATGCACACAGATCTCTATGTCTATATGTGTGTGTGTATATATATATATATATATATATATATATATATTATAATATATATATATATATATATATATACACACACATATATACATACATACACATGCGCATATATATATATATATATATATATATATATATGCAAAAAAATATATATACACACACATATATATATATACACATAATCTAGCCACAGAGATACAAATATATATATATATATGTAAGCAAATATATATAAGTATATGAATAAATGTACATATACAAATATATCATGGCTTAAATTTTAGTATTTTCACTTAGATTTTTTTATATTTTATATTATTTTATAATTATAATAATGATAATAATAATAATAATAATAATTGATGATAATAATAATAATAATAATAACGGTAGTAGTAATAATTATAATAATAATTACCATTATCATTATCATTATTATTATTATCGTTATTTTTATTATAATTAATGTGGGCAATATTTTGCATGCTGGCCATTCT
>NC_043009.1:61191567-61204067 GCF_006345805.1 Octopus sinensis
AAGAAAGTCTACAGGGACCTTACAGAGATTTCAACTGATAAGGCCAGCAATTTTGAGGGAGGGGTAAGTTGATTACATCAACTCCAATGTTCAACTGGTATGTATTTTATCAGCCCCTGAAAAGATGAAAGGCAAAGTTGACCATGACAGAATTTGAACTCAGAAAGTGAAGATGGACAAAATGCCACTAGACATTTTACCTGGTATGCTAACAATTCTGCCGCCCACTTAAATAATAATAATAATAATGACAATAATAATTATAATGATAATAATCCTTGCTACTATAGACACAAGGCTTGAAACTCTGAGGGAAGGGGATTACATCGACCCCAGTGTTTTACTGGTACTTAATTTATTGACCCCGAAAGAATGAAAGGCAAAGTCAACCTCATCAGGATTTGAACTAAGAATGTAAAGATGGATGAAATACCGCTAAGCATATCACCTGGTGTGCTAACAATTCTGCCAGCTCGCCACCTTAATAATAATAATAATAATAATAATAATAATAAAGCATCACCACCATCACCACCATCAAATTAAATGTCAGTGAGTGTCAGTCTATAAGTAGGTGGAGTGGTATGCTGCTAGCAGAGTGCCAGGTCTAAATGTCTTGCAGTCTTTCATTCTTGTTGGATGGAAGAGCAAGTTGAGTAGCAGAAATAGAAGAACATAACATCACAATGTCAATTCTCTTGCATTTCTAAATAAAAGAAACTTGTCCAACACAATTTTATCTCCCACTCCCCCAGGGTCAATGAAATATGTATCGACAATATCTTCAGGTTGAGGCGGATTCAATTCACTGCTATAATTATACTATATAAATATATGTATATATATATATATATATATATCTACTATAATAATACTCTTGTGTGTTTCTCTGTCACAACATATGAATGAGAAAGGAAGGGGTGATGGCAAACTTGGTAGTAGGATGATGGAAACTGTACGTTGAAAAAAGAAATCAAACAGCATTTCAACTCTGTGTGTGTGTATGTAAAAGGGAGTCATGTGAATGTTTGTGTGTGTGTATGTGTGTGATAAGCATGAGAAAGAAAGAAAGAAAGAAAGAAACGAACTGTTGTAGTTTTCATACTTTACTGAGAGGTTTATCAACAACTGAAATGCAATATATGATAATGAGGGCTGAAACAAGGTCTTCAACTCTCATTACTAACAACTTATTGATGTACAACCACCAACACCACCAACACCACCAACAACAACAACAACCTCCACCATGTCCACCAGCTCCACTACCATGGCTATTAAAATACCAAAACTATCATCCCTGTGTATGTGTGTGTACGTGTGTGTGTGTATACATACATATATATGCATGAATGTGTGTATGTGCATGTGAGTGTGTGTGATATGAATAGAAACTACATAACTCCAAGGAACTGGAGTGAAGGGCATTATCATCGGAAACACCATCGGAACAAACTCAGATGGGCTGGACATGTTGTATGGTGCATCGATAATCGGTTGACCTGTGCAGTTGCTGTGTGAGCAAAAATGACCATTGGGAAGGCCTCCATTCAGATGGATTGACGACATTAAGAGAATAATGGGACCTTAATGGAGAAGGAGGGCAACATAAAGAATGGAATGGAGGAAATGCTGTGGCCAACGGATTCAAAGCGACATCCAGCTGTCTGAGCAAGTTAAGGTGATCAAAGTGATGTAATCCCAGACTATGGCTTAGTTCTGTCTGCCAATTGGACACATCAAGTGGCTTTAAAAAATTACTTTCAAACCAGCTGAAGAGTATAAGTGATCAAGTGGACAGAACCATTGTTCAAATTTGGTGGTCATTGTTTTTCTGACATTAAATTAGCATATATAAGGCTCTGCACTACAAACATGATGCTGTATTGAGAACTCACTTTTACACCTTTGTATTATAATATACACACACGAGTATGTATATGTATGTATGTATGTATGTATGTATATGCTATCTTTTTATATGGGGTTTAACCAGACTACCATTGGTTTCATGTTAAGAGGATTTATCTCTCAACAATTATCAAGCCTATTTCCTGAGGCTTTGATACTTGTTAAGAGATATACCTCTCTTAACATGAAACCAATGGTAGCCTTTTTTAATATTTATCTTCCAATGCAGTGTTGAGTACTTATTCTCACTGTTCGATATTAATGTGTGTGTGTGTGTGTGTTTGTCTGTCTTTCACACAAACAATCAAATCATCACACATGTGTATACATTTACAGAGAAGACGAAAATAATACAATATTAATGAAAAACAAATTTATTTTAAAATGGAAGGAAAGAAAAATTGAATGAATGAAAGAAAGAATGAAAGAAAAAGAAGAATGATAACAACAACAACAACAACAACAGAAAGTTAAAATATTTTTCAGCAAAAAGTGAAAGAAAAAGATGGAAAATTGCAGTGAGATATTTTAGGATCGTTTTAATGGAGAAATTATAAAAAGTGTATAATGGAGGGCGAGGTGTTCACTTGTCGTATGACTATAGAGGTGGGGTGTGTTTATGTAGAGTAGGGAGGGGGTATTTCTGAAATATATATATATATACATACATATATATATATATATATGAAGTGAGACAGAATGAGAGAGAGACGAAAACAGAGAGGGATATATATATATATATATATATATATATATATATATATATATATATATATATGTAGAAAGACAGATAGATAGAGAGAGAGAAAGAGAGAGGTTGTTACGAAGACAAAGAGAGAGAAGTAAAAAACAGAGAGGGGGAAGATAAAGAGAAAAAGAAGGGGAGAGAGAGAAATGCAAGTTGTTTAGCATATTTGTATTAAAAAAAAATCATAAGAAAGCCGGATTAATTAAGTTTTATATTGTACTTTAGTTTTGTTTAATTACATTAACGATGAACAAGAAATGTCAGTTTATGATGCTGGTAGTCATGATGGAGGTAGTGGTGGTGGTGTTGGTGGTAGTGATGGACAAAACGATGATGATGGTGGTGGTGGTCGTGGTGGTATGAATATGTGTATGGCACACATAATGTATGACAGCACTTTTAAAACATTTCTCAGTGCAAAAATCATATCTCTGGTTCAAGCACTGTGATTGAATTCCACTCTGTGGTGACTGTGCCATACTGTCAAGTGTAGTGACCATTTCGATCTATTGGTTGTAGTGACCAATGCCACTGCATATGTTTATGCATAATGCTGTTTGGAGACATAGTCTTATCTGTTCTGGATGTCATCATATGCACGTGTGTGTGTGCATGTGTGTATACATATATGTATGCGTATATATGTCCACATCAAAGTTGATGACATAAAGTAGATTACGAAACAGCTGTAAACTCCACAGAAGTATTAAAATGCTTGTCTTTTACTTCTTCATGTTTTATTTGCTTTTTTATGTGTGTGTTTGTATACATGTATGTATGTGTTTCTCTATATAAAGTTTTTGAATATCTTATCCTCATTTTTTTACTGTTTCAGTTTATGAAAAAATAAACCCAAAAACTTTTCTAATATTACAAAGAGAAAGTGGAAACCTAAAAACTAATGGAATTTAAGAATAGGATGGAAATGGAATGGCAGTGGAAGAAATTTTTGGGAAGTATGACTTTAATTCCTTATTCAGAAAAATGCCTAAGGGACACACACAGATTTAAAAGAGTGAAATTTTAAAGAAAATAACTGTTTAAATACCATATTTTTAATAAAGTAACACCTACAAAATTCAGCAGTAGATAAAGATTTTAAGAACTGAGATAATTTATGGTTGAAACACAAAGGAAGGAATTAGTAGTAAGATATTAGAAAAATGTATGTTTTTTTTTTTTTGAAGGAGTAAATTAATTTAGTTAAGGTAAAGAAAATTTATGGCCATATAAAATAATAAAATGTAAAAAAAAAATTTAGGAGACATATAAGTTATGGAAATATTAAAATTTGTTAAAATAAGAAGTTAACACAGATTAAAGCGAGAAATCATAGTTGTTAAATGAGAATTCTCTTTTAAGCTATTTTACTCTAGAAAGCAGATTTATCCTCACAAAATTTAAGGAATGTTATGGTTGGAACTTGTTTTTTTTATGAGTTATGTGAAGTTTATAGAAGCAACATGACTGGGAGAAAATACCAATTGTATTTTTTAGGCAGATATTTAACATCATTACTGAAATAATAACCATGAAATTTAATTTTGCAGTAAAAGGGTTAAATACAACAAAGTTACCTTATGAAATTCTGGTGATATGGTCTGAAGGGGTTAAAAAAATGTTCTATAAAGGATTTGTACCGTATTAGATAGAGAATATTAAATGATGGTTAAAGGTTGAGAAACTAAACTTGACATATACATTATTCTACTGTCTTAGAATAATTTTATAAATGGTAAAAGACACACAGAAATTAAACAGCACATAGATGAGAGATAAATTAAATAGGATTAAAAAAATCTGTAAATGGCAAAGATAAATTAAGAAGATACAAAGTGAAAAATATACAAAAATATGCACAAATATATATGCTTATAAAATGTATAACTCTAAATATATATATAATATATATATATATACATATATATATATACATATATATATATACACGCATAAATATATATACATATATAAATACATATATATATAAATATAGATAGACAGATATACACATGTACACAAGTACATTAATTCATACTTGCACATTCATGTGTGCTTACACTCACATTCATACACACACACTTTGTATGTTTATACAAAGCTATACACTCAAACCAGTACAGACATATTCATACACATACCTATTACATAAACATAACCCTATGGTGCCTAAGAATATGCATTTAAATGATATTGCATCCATACACATCCATCCACGGATACATACACATACAAAAGCAAACATGCACAAAAGTGCTTATAATAAAACCCTCATAACGCACACACACACACACAAACACACACCAACGCGAATACATATTCATATAAATGCAAATATCAGACATATGCATATAGTAGTATATGCAAAAACATACAAATATACATACATATACATATATATATATATAAACACATACATACATATCTGTGTGTATATATATATATATATATATATATCTATATATATATATATATATATATATATATGCAGATATATATATGCAGGTATATATATATATGCAGATATATATATATATATATATGCAGATATCTATATCTATATATATATATATATATATATGCAGATATCTATCTATATATATATATATATATATATGCAGATATCTATCTATATATATATATATATATATATATATATATATATAATATATATACACACACACACATAAATATATATATATATATATATGCAGATATATAAATGCACACATAATGGCAGGATTAATTAGGCTAAGTAAAGGAATCTTCGATCTTTCCGTTAATGGAGGAGAAAAGCAGAGTATGAATTAAATTTAGGAAAAGAGAGGGAAGCCTTGGTGAATGATGCAGTTTAACTCTTTGTACAGCAGATTAAAAAGGAGTTGCAAAGGAAAATTAGCAACATATTAAACACATGCACACATATACACACATGTATATGTATATATATATATGCCCATGTATGTATGCCTGTATGTATGTGTGTGTGTGAGGTGTATATAGATGTGTATATATATATATATATATATATATATATATATGATATTCTGATGAATCTTCCATACAGCTGTGCTGATCTCCAATTCAAGCATCTTGTAAGCTGTAAATAACCATTGAAATGTAAAGTACTGTACTCTGCTGTTAAATGTATTGAGTACTTTTTATGGTTTAAACACCCCAGGTGACAAAAACGAGCTTCCATTTGTTAGAATCCTGCCTCAAAGAGTTTCCCATCCAAACCTGTGCTAGCATGGAAAAACAGACGTCAAACAAGGAAAGATACTATATATATATATATATATATATATATGCATGTATACACATACACACAAATATGTGTGTTTGTGTGTGTGTGTGTATATATATGTATAGTGTATATATATCATGTATGTATATATGTATAATATATATATGGTGTATATATATATGAAATATACATTATATATTATATATGTATATTATGTATAAATATATGTATTATACACATATGTCATGAATGTATACATGTATATGCTATGTATATATATAATATATATATATATATATATATATATACACACTTAAACATTGTAACTGACTAGAAATAAAATACAGATTGTATTGTGGTGGTGGCGGTTGTGGTGGTGCTGATCGTGGTCAGAGTGGTGATGGCCATTGTGGTAGTAGTTGGTGGGTTGGGGTTCAGAAAGTTGTCCTGTGGCTGAAGTCGTCATTGTAATGTCCTGTAGCTCGGTCCCCAAATCTCAAATAGCAGAAATAAATTGTATTTAGTGAACACAATATGTGGTTAAGTAAATTATCATTCGAGATTATGGCTGGAAGACAGAATTAGCAGAAGAATGGGAGAAATGAAGAAAATAACTCCAATCATGTTAAATATATTATTATCATTATTATTATTATTATTATTATTATTTGTGGCCTTTCTTCATTTGATAATATCTAATCTCGACTGTGTTTTATTTTACGGCTATTTAAACAAGCAGAGATAGAGAGAGAAAGAGAGACAGGTTATGTATATATATATATGTATGTGTATGTATATATATATATATATATATTTTGTATATATATATATATATATATTTTGTGTATATATATATATATATATTTTGTATATATATATATATATTATTTTGTGTATATATATATATATATATATATATATATATACATATATTAGAAGGTTTGGAGATGATGTACAGGTATTATATATTAGAAGAAATGAGGAACTCATTTCTTCTAATATACATACATACATATGTATATATATGCATATATATACATACATATGTATATATGTATATATATAATATACATACATATACATATAGATATACACATACATATATATATATATACATACATATGTATATATATGCATATATATACATACACACACACACATATGTAAGTGTGTGTGTACGTAATGATTTATTAATCTCAATGTTGACAAGCTTGTTAGTATTGATCTTAATAAATTTTGTATTACTCTGCTCCACATGAGCATTGAGTTCTTTTATACTCTTACTCAAGAGAACAGTCATATACTAATATATTAGCAAGTGTGTGTGTGTGTATGTGTGTGTGTGTATGTGTGTGTGTGTGTGTGGTGTGTGTAGATATTATGTTATGTGACCTAATGTCATATATTTAAGTGTGACTTATAATTTTAGCTATGTTGTGGCTTCTTTACTCTGTGATAGAAGACAGTTAAGGGTTTATTTATATGAATTAGGAGAAATTAACTGCTAGCATAGACAGCTAAAGTAATTGTTAGTGTAGTGAGGAGGGAAAAGAGGAGAAATACAATGAAAATAAACACAAACATACATGTGTGTGTGTGTGTATGCTGTAATAATGAAGACAAATCAAGGTAGTATGTTTTGAAATTATTTAATATGCACATTTCAGGCCAGCATGATATATCATAGAAAATGCATCTATTACGTAAGATTTTCCTCAGTTAAAACAGTTCAAAATATTTTGAAATGTTTTAACAGAGGAAAGTCTTACATAATGGAATCATTTTCTTCTATATGTCATGCAAGTCTGCAAATGCTTGCAAAATATTGTCACTATTCACTTTAAATTCATTATTATAACTTATTACAACTTATACAGCCAGCATGATGCTAGTACAAACCAGTTCTTCCAGACTCTATTTATGTAGGTACTCTAACATTGATTCGGATCAGTTTGTTATATAATGTCCCAAGTCAAAAATTCTGGTACTGTGCACCACTTCTTAGCATAACACAAAATAAGTGTGTGTGTGTGTTCATATGTGTGTGTATATGTGGGTAAATATATATTTATATATATATACACATACATATATACATATATATTTTTCTATATATTACAAATATATATATATATATATACATACACACGCACATAGTTATATATATATATATATATATATTTATTTATGTATGTATGTATTTATATATACATACATATATATATATACACATAATTATATATATATATGATGCTGATGATACATATATATAATTATGTGTGTGTGTATATATATATGTGTGTGTGTATGTATGTATATATGTGTGTATAGTGAGAGAGAGAAAAAAGAAAAAGAGAGAAGGGGTTGAGCTAATGAAATTACATGATGTTCGTGCCTTTTTTCGCAAGGGCATTAATGACGCGTATAAACCGAACTCACTGTAAATGTGAATTAAAAGCTGAGCAAGAGCTTGGCTCAGAAACTGTCCATGCAGCAGCACTTGTCACACTCACTATATTGAAGCTCTGCTAACTAAATGATCATAGCAACAGGAAAAAGAAGAAGAAGACAAGAAGAAGGCAAGAAGAAGAAGAAGAAATTCTTGAAGCCGGAAGCATTTAGTCTTATAAAAATATAATGATAACTGGAGTTATTATGAAAGAGTATTGTAATCTTTAGAAAAAAGAAGAAAAGATTTTTTTAAAAAACCCATTGGTAGATAGATATTCTGTTACTGTACATGAGAAATTGGAAGCTAATAATAACAATAATAAAATAGACAATAAATCTCTGAAACTAGAATACCAATTCTATAGATAAAAAAAAAAGTGTTTCTAAGACAACTCAAACACTTTTTGGTTTCTTTTCATTTTTCTTTAAATTTTGTTTTCAGTTTTTTTTTTTTTGGTTTGCTTTTTTGTTTTTGTTAAATATATAATTATTTATTTTTGGTTTGTTTCAGTTCCTTCATTTCACCTCCAGAAGTGCAAAGATAGTGAAAGGAATCATTAGAAGGAAGACATTCTTTTTTTTTTTTTTGCAAATTTACCTTCTTTTAAATTCCAAATTTGTATTCTCAGCTTTACACACACACACAGATATATATATATATATATATATGTGTGTGTGTGTGTGTGTGTGTGTGTATATATATATGTATATATATGTATATATATATATATATATATGACAGAGAGGGAAAGGGAGAGAGAGAGGGAGAGAGAGGGAAGGAGAGGAAGAAAGGATTTCATTCATTTGAAGCTGATGGTTCATTTAGTTACTACTCCGAGTTTCTCATGTGTTTAAGTAGGGAAGTAATAATGGCATGAATCATCAGCCCCGAATATGCATATATATATATATATTTACATGTACATATATGTATATACATGTATATATATGCATTCATACATACATATATATATATATATACATATATATATAGATACACATACACACACATATATTTATGCATATATATATGCATACACATGCATTTCTTTTAATTTTTTGCATCAAATGTATGGGAAGAATTCAAATTGTCATGTTTATGTCTGAAATCTTTGGTGTTTGACCAAACATCCAAGTTGTTGAGACAACTTTGGTATGTTATTATATTATATTATAACATATTATATTATATTATAACATATTATATTATATTAGAGATGGTGCTATAACTGATGGAAATTACCCAGGATGTAGTTCTTGCCAATTAACAACTTTATTTATCAATATTAGCTCATACATTCCTTCTTTGTTCAATGGAAAATATTTTAAAGCTTAGCTATTTTAATTCGCAAATCAATTTTGCTTTTGTTCATATTTTTCAATGCCACCCACCTTAAATCAACAGACAGCAATCTGTGACATCTTCAAATCGTATGTTTTAATGCATGACTTTTTCCTATCAATTAGTCATATATCTTTGTCTTGTGACCAAGCTGTCGTAGGGCATGGGCACACTAGGCAGTTACCTAGGGGTCCTCATGGGTCTAGGGGCCCAATTCTGATCTATGTATGTTGTGGCTTCTTGTCAATAAATAAACGATATTGAGCCCAGTTCATTGGTTTGTCTGGATGCCTATAAGGGAGCTAAAACAGCCCTGCTTGTGACACAGAGTTAATGACTCACTACAGAGCCATTGACTTCTGTCTGTATCTTCTCATCACACCCCATACACAACTGGTTAATTTTCCTTTCCTTTGAAAGTGTATTTCTATTTTATCAATAGTCTCACAAACTCCTTAGTTTTGTAAATCCAACAAAAGTACTCTGACCTCAGCTAATGGCAGTGATCTTCCCTATTTATGATGGTTTCATCTATCTAATAACCTTTACAATATCCAGTGTCCCAACTATGGATAATCACCTCAGTCCCTTTGCAATCTTGAAACTGATTGACCCCAGCTTTTTACAGTAACCTATCTACTTACAGCAACCCAGCTTACAGCAGCATCACATATTTAGTTACCTTACTTATTTCCAGTGATTTCATCTACTTAGTAACATTACCTAGTTACAGCGACCTTACCAACTTACCATGACCTTAGCTACTAACACTAACCTGTGACCTCAGCAACATATAGTAACCTTGACTGCTTACAATGACGTCATATACTATCAGCTACTTTTAGTGACATTAGCTACTGACAATGACCTCAAATATTTAAGGACCCAATTCCTGACTGCCCCAACCTATTTACTGTCACCTCACCCACTTCATGACCTTGATTACATACAGTGACCTTAGCTGCTTAGTTACCCAGCCAATGACTGACTCTTGTCTCCATACAGAGCTACCCCAAATCATCATGGTACCTGCTTGGAAACATCTCATTTAAGCTCAAAACTGAGACCACACTGTGAAGCACCAAATTTTTGTCATGGCAAATGTATAGGAATTAGTTTCGTATTTATGGATTAGTTCAACTAAATTTTGATGGTTATAATGGCAAGGTGTATAATAATCTACACACCAAGGGAGCTGCTGAAAATTAACACCACAAGACAGTAGATAGGAGTTATTTAGTTGTTATCTGCCATGGTGAGAAAGTCTATAAATGTTGACTAGATTTAAACTACTGAATCTCTCACATAGGATACATGTTAGCTGTATGCTTCAATTACACCTAAAAATAAAGCCAGTAGATATGTAAGGTATATATAAATATATATATATATATACACATATGTATGCATATAAACACACATATATGTATATATGCATACATACACATATAAACACATATATACATATACATACATACACATATAAACACATATATACATATACATACATACATATATATATATATATATATATATATATATATATATATATATATATTATATATATATATATATTATATATATATATATATAAGTATAGTAAATAGGGAGATGTATTATTAAAGCCAGGAAGCCTATACACAAAGAATATATATATATATATATATATATATATATATATATATGTATGCATGTATGTATGTATGTATGTATGTATGTATGTATGTATGTATGTATGTATGCATGTATATAGTTTAAGGTTATATATTATTTAAGGCCAGTAATTATGGATATATATTACTCAGGGCAATAAATAAAAATATACATTATTTAAACTTTGCATCACCAAAAGCTAAACAGCTGAAAACCAGCAACTACAGCCTGGTATATTTTGTAGCTTCCAGAAAATAAAGATTTTTGTTTCACTGCAGACAGACATTTGGTGAACAGATTTGGATCAATATACATCAGAATCATCTTAATTCAGTAAAATGCAGTAGATGATGTTTATGTCTCAGATTTCAAGAATCGAAGTAGAAAACATCTGCAAAGAATTACTGAATTCTTGCTAATGTAATAAGTACGTTATTGAAGAGTTAATATAAAAAGAGAAAGAGAGAGAGAGAGAGAAAAAAACACAATTAATCCTAATTAATCCTTAATGTTGATTATTGTATTTCTTTATATAACTCTTTGAGATGAAGGTCAAATTAGGGTGAGACAGAAGAAAGTAGATGGACAGTATATTCTTTTGGAGACATTTTTTTTTTCCTTCAGTGAAGGTTCTTCGGGTTGGTCAGCTATGTGTGTGTGTGTGTGTGTGTATATACAATGTGTGTATGAGCCAAAGAAATATACCGAGATATTTTTCTGTAATCTAAACACCATGTTAGTAATATATAAATATTGGAAAAAAATTTAAATTTTAAGAAATAATAAAGTATAAATTGGTTACCATTTCTTTAGTATTTCTGGCCTCTATTACCTATGTAACATAAATATACCAAATTTTTCCTATCCCCACTCCTAAATTTAGCCAGGTTTTAGGCAAACAACTAACTGGTCAATAGATTTTTCACCCTCTGAATTCTGACAAAATTTGATATTTCTTTATTAATTTCAAAACAGAGAATAAACTAATAGCATAACTTGCAAAATACCAAAAAAAAAAAAAACCCAAAACGGAATTATTATTGCTTTTGTTGTTATTAACACTTGTAATGCTGAAGACTGAGTTTTTGGATTTCTTATTTTTTGTTTCATACCACATCCCAAGCAACATCAGTTAATTGCCCCACCCC
>NC_043009.1:61209067-61211567 GCF_006345805.1 Octopus sinensis
TGATGATGATGATGATGGTGATGATGATGATGGTGATGATGACGATGATGATGATGGTGATGATGATGATGATGGTGATGATGATGATGGTGATGATGACGATGATGATGATGGTGATGATGATGATGATGATGATGATGATGATGATGATGAAGAGAAGGAGGTGAACTGTATGGTGATGATTATGATGATGACGATGTGGTTGTAAACCCCACTCTGTCATTATTGGGCTGATACAGAATAATAGTACATAGGTAGTTATTAGTACAAGAACTGCATGTAATGTACAGATTCAACATTTCACATAAACTGAGCTTCTACCAGCCAAGGACTACACTTCACATTCTAACTAGCAGTGCTACAGTCTGGGCGTATTGTACTTCCTCAATTATTCATGAACATCTGTTGTTGGTGTTGTGGTGTTTCAGTGGTGATGGTGGCAATGGTTAGCTCCAATCAGCTCCAGTCCAGCAGATCTACAATCAAAGACATTCCAATCATGGCAATCCATATTTTTCTTCAGGCTTCATGCATTGAAGACTATGTTACTGTGTTCTTCTGTTTCTATGACAGAAAGCAGTGATACGATGAATATATGGCTGCTATTTCTACCTTCAATTTGGTGTCCATGCCTATCCTCACCTATGGTCAGGAATGTCGTGTAAAGACCAAAAGAGTGAAAGATTGCCATCATGAAACAAACTAGGTTATTTCCAGGAACCGGATGATGATGATGATGATGGTGATGATGATGATGATGATGGCGATGGTGATGGTGATGGTGGTGGTGGTGGTGGTTGTGGTGGTGGTGATGATGATGATGATGATCATGATGTATTGTAAATGCTATTTATAGTGTTATTAGAGTTATATAGTAAATGGCAGAGTAGACAGGAATATTCTTCATTGAACTTCATATTTTAAGTGTATCATGTGATAGAATCATGATGATGATGATGATGATGATGATGATCATGATGATGATCATTGATCCCAGGACTTAATAGTATTTTTTTAAATATCTGGTAGTTATTCAATGATTCTCTTTTGCTGAATCACTAAGTTATGGGGACATAAACAAACCAACACCAGTTGTCAAGTGATATGGGGTGGGGACAAACACCTACACACACACACACATCTATATACAATGAGCTTCTACACAGTATCCATTTACCAAATTCACTCACAATGCATTGTTCAGCCTGGGGGGGTGGAGCTATAGTAGAAGACACTTGGCGGCGAGCTGGCAGAAACGTTAGCATGCCGGGTGAAATGCTTAGCGGTATTTCGTCTGCTGTTACGTTCTGAGTTCAAATCCCGCCAAGGTCGACTTTGCCTTTCATCCTTTCGGGGTTGATAAATAAAGTACCGGTTCCGCACTGGGGTCGATATAATCAACTCAATCCCTTTGTCTGTCCTTGTTTGTCCCCTCTGTGTTTAGCCCCTTGTGGGTTGTAAAGACATAGGTATTTTGTCTGTCTTTACGTTCTGAGTTCAAATTCCGCCAAGGTCGACTTTGCCTTTCATCCTTTCGGGGTCGATAGATAAAGTACCAGTTTCGCACTGGAGTCGATATAGTCAACTTAATCCCTTTGTCTGTCCTTGTTTGTCCCCTCTATGTTTAGCCCCTTGTGAGCAATAAAGAAATATATAGTAGAAGACACTTTCCCAAGGTGTCACACAATGGGACTGAACCCAAAGCCTCTTGGTTGCAAAGTGAGCTTCTTAACCACACAGCCAAGACTATTGGGTTTATATATTCTTTGGAATATAGAGCTAACAATGTTAATAACACCATTGAATTACAACAAGGACTGCTATTAAGGTTAATAAAGATTGGAGAGAGAGGAAGATGAAATCTGTAGATCACTGATTGACTAAGCTACCAAAGAGTCTTAGTAATAGCACTGGATGTTAACCGGTTGTGGTTATTGGCTTAGTAAGGAGGAGAGAGGATACCATATAGGTTACCGATTGACTAACTGCGTTAGTAACACTGCTCAGTGTTAACTGGCAGTGGTACTGATACGTAAGAGGGAGCGGAAGGGAAACGGAGCGGAAGAAGTTGTATAGATTACTGATTGACTTTAGGATAAAACCTCAGCAAATAATCAATAAATAGTTTTTGTCTTCAATATATCTACATTGATTGTTTAACAAGATTCTTCTGAAAGGATTGGGTGTTGCCAATATTTTTATTGGTCTCTCTCTCTCTCTCTCTCTCTCTTTCAGTTTTGCCCTCATGTTTTCCCTTGTCTCCACCTACTCCCTGCCAGTTATTCTCTCTCTCTCTCTCTCTCCCAAGTTTCACCTCCTCCTCCTCCCTTTCCAAGTTTCATCCATCCTTTCTCTCAGTCTCCTCCCTCTACTCACTTTCATAGCTTCTTGTGCTTTGTTGTTGCTCTAGCACCCTCCTCTCTCTTCAAGTAACCCCACCTCAGTCTCCTCCAAAACTCATCCCTTCTCTCCTAGTTTCCCATTTTTCCAACTCCCCCCT
>NC_043009.1:61214067-61219067 GCF_006345805.1 Octopus sinensis
AAGTGCCACTCCCAAACAGTTGAAGGTATCAGGGGGAGAGGTAGACCCAGGAAGACATGGGATGAGGTGGTCAAGCATGACCTCAGAGCATTGGGCCTCACTGAGGCAATGGCGAAGGACCGAGATCTCTGGAGATATGCTGTGACTACAAAGACCCGGGCTGCTTTCTGCAGCAATTCCACATACCCCCTACCCATTCTAAGTACCCCGGATCCCCAAAGTACCCTGGATCCCCAAAGTACCCCGATCCCCAAAGTACCCCGGACCTCGTTGCCCCCGTGCCGCTGACACGTTAAAATGCTCGAACCGATCGTGACGATGCCGGACCCTCCGGCCCCTGTGCAGGTGGCACATAAAAAGCACCCAATCCACTCACGGAGTGGTTGGCGTTAGGAAGGGCATCCAGCCGTAGAAACTCTGCCAGATTCAGACTGGAGCCTGGAGCGGCCCCTGGCTTCCCAGACCCGGTCGAACCGTCCAACCCGTGCTAGCGCGGAAAGCGGACGTTAAACGATGATGATGATGATACACACAATCATATATGCAGATGAGATTTTTCTGTTACCATGCATGTGCACGCGCATGTGTGTGTGTGCATGTGTGTATAAAAATGAAGATGATGGTATCATCGTGTCCCAGACATCCATCCGCAGCACTTTGATCATAAATCTTGTTTGATTATGACTGACATGGCATTAAACAACAAATACATTTGATTTGAGATCTGCTGGTTCAGAACTAAGCTGAGACTAAACTTAGTCATGGCCAAAACACATTTGATCCTAGGTTTGCTGGCTCAGGACTGATTTTGAGTTGAGCAACCACAGCTCTTTGGTTCATAAAGCTGACAGATCAGAACTGGGCTACAGTCAAACAACAACAACAACATGGTCAAAGATGGAAGACTTTATATCATAGATTCCCTGGCTCAGGAGTGATCTGATGATCTGGGTTTAAGCATTCCATATTGTTGTGTTGACACCCCCAGACGATGAAGTAGACTAGTCCAATACGTAGATATAGAGGGAGAAGTCTAAACGTCAGGAGTTGAGTAGAGGTTATCCGAACGTGCGACATAACAGTGGCGATGAAGATTTCGTAGCTCACACAGCTACTGTGTAGGATTGCGATATAACACATATACGTGCAGGCATGATTGTGGTGCAAGAACTTTGCTTCCCAACCACATGGTTCCAAGTTCAGTCCTGCCGTATGGCACTCTAAGCAAGTGTCTTCTACTATAGCCTTGTGCAGACCAAAGCCTTGTGAGTGGATTTGGTAGGTGGAAACTGAAAGAAACCCTTTGTGTGTGTGTGTGTGTGTGTGTGTGTGTGTGTGTGTGTGTGTGTGTGTGTTTGTATGTGTATTTGTTTGTGTCTGTGTTTGTCCACATCATTGCTTGACACCTGGTGTTGGTTTGTTTACATTCCCATAACTGATAGAATAAGTATCAAGCTTAAAAGCAATAAGTACTGGAGTCAATTCTTTTGACTAAAATTCCTGAAGGCAATGCCCCAGCATGGCCACAGTCTGAAGACTGAAACAAATGAAAGATAGAAGATAAAAAACACTGATGTAGACCTAGATTCATTGGGAATGTCATGACTGGAATGCCTATGAATATAAGTCTTGCAAGATATGGACTGACCTGGAGCTAAAAAATCACACTACACATCACACAGATGTACTCCTAAATACACTTTGGTCAGACCTTTCATCAGAGGTCTGCTCAGTCAAAGTTGATCTAAGTTAAACAAGAATAATAATACACAGCACTGGTGTAATCCAAGATACACTATGGTCATAGCTTTAATATCTTTCATCATCTGTCAGCTGTGGCAGGACTAGTCTGGAGCTAATCATCAACACACACACTGATGTAGTCCAAGATACATTAAGGTCATAGCTTTAATACTTTTCATTATAGGTCAGCTAGATCAGGACTAGCCTGGAATTAAACAGCAACACACACACTGATGTAGTCCTAGATACACTATCGTTTAGGTGGTAACAGTTTTGATCATAAGTCCATTGACTTTGAGCAGGCCTAGGATGAAACAACAATAAGGACACTACAGCACACTACATCACACAACACAAGTGTAGTCTTTGATACACTTGATCATGGTTGTAACATTTTAGATCATAAGACCGTTGGATGAAGGCTGACCTAAGGATAAATATCAACAACTATAACAAAGACAGTGATGACGACAATATGACGACAATGGCAACAACAACAACAACATGGATGACATCTAGAATAATAAAAATGACTTAAAAAAAGAGAAATAAATATGAAGTGAAAATGCAAAATGTCAGTATTGAGAGAAGAGTTCTGTTGTTGAGATATGATTGTTGAAGAAATCAATACTTTATAACTGTGAAGTCTGACCTAGAATGGATTAGTCAAATACACCTGATGTTTACCTCATCATTACACCTGTTGCATAGGATTTAACAAGAGAACTTTTGTATCGACAATTCTTAAACTGGGAGGAAATATCCCACTGAAGTGAAATTTGGAGATTCCAGTGAAGAAATAAACTTTTAGGTTGAAAATATTTTCACATTGTTTCCATAAGATTTATTTTCTTTAATATTGATTATAAAGAGGTTAATGTTGGATTAATACAAAGCTATTAATACAGTTATGTTTATAGATTTGTTTTGCAAGATTCTTGATGTGAAATCGTGTGTTGAAACAGATGTTGTTGTATTTAGAAATGGTCATTTTGCCAGTTTAGCCAAAATAAGATTAAGATTAATGTAAAAAATAAATAAAGCTGAAGCAAATTAACACCAAATATATAGTGTTCATGTGTTTTTATTGGCTAAAATGGCAAAATGACCATTCCTAAATACAACATATTGATACAGAGTATCTCATAATGAAGGGACACATCTTAAATGCAAGTAACTAAGACGAGAACAACCATATTTATTGAGTAAAGTGTGTCATGCAAAATCAAGGTATAAGAGTCCATAATAATGTTTAAGGTTTGCATATCACACCTGTAACAAGAATATTTAGCAATCAGATCATTATATCCAATGTCACAATTCACTAGAATATTTCCTACATCATAAAAAAACAATCTGACCAATCAAAACTTTGCATGGAATCAGCACCAACAACAAGCAGAGGTGCAATGGCCCAATGCTTAGGGCAGCGGACTCACAGTCGGAGGATCGCAGTTTCAATTCCCAGACCGGGCGTTGTGTGTGTTTATTGAGCAAAAACACCTAAAGATCCATGAGGCTCTGGCAGAGGGTGGTGGCGAACCCTGTTGTACTCTTTCACCCCAACTTTCTCTCACTCATTCTTCCTGTTTCTTGTCCCCGATTTCCTACGCAACCGCTGAGCCCGGATGCGCATTCGTCCAACCGTCGATGCTCTCGGTGTTGGGGGTTGACCTGCTTTCTCTTCTGCGGGTCTTACGAATAGCAAAGGACCACGTTTTGAACTTCTCCCACTGGATGAAGACCACTACACTCAACAGTAACAGCAACAGCAGCACCAACAACAATTTCATCTCTGGAACACTTTCGTCTGAGCCAAACCACCATTATATATATCTTCAGTGCAGCTAAATCCTCTGACAACAAATGGCTGATGGCAGCTGACCTAAGTGCTGGACCAACACAAAGGCAGTGAACAGACAGTGAATGAGAGACATCTGAAGACAGTAGCACAACCACAATGGACGAGTGGCAACAGCAACAAATAAGGACCAGCTTACATTATGACTGCTGTTACAATTGCACCAATCCAGGAACAATAATTTTCAATTCTCTCAAGGTTCTGTCATTCATAGTAATGACATCTTTTTGTTTATGAAAAGAATAAATATCATTTTATCTAAAATCCCAAATAGATATCAGTGTTCTATATCATAATATCGTTTAGGTGGTTAACCCTGCCAAATGAATGTTCTAGGGTTCTTCCTGTCTTGATCACTACAGTACAGTGCAACACACCACCAGCAGGAATGGCCCCTATCTTCCTCCAAATTCTTTGTTTTCTTAAGATGTGTTGGGTTTCTCGGTGCTCCAGCATGGCCGCAGCCTTTGGGTTGAAACATTTTAAAGGGTTTTAAGGATTTATACATTCTTTTCTCCAGGTGCCCCACAAGAAATAGGCCAGTGGATGTAGTTCTGATGAATGGAATGGTCAGTGAATATCACTGAATCAGGAAATGAAGCATCCAGAGAATCGTTGTAGAAGTATTTGCCATTGGCAGTCATGCCTTATAACTAGGGGCACCGTCATTTGAAACATGGCACTTTTAAAGATGGGCTAAGAATCCACGATCTTGTAAGTTACAAATAAAATGTGATCCAACGTTATGAAACACTCTGTACCAAATAAGACTACTTTCTTTATATCATAATTGCATGTAGTGGGGGTGACCTAGATTGTGAACTGATAAAGGGGAGGAAAAAGAGGTTAGACACTGATTTGTGTGGTCCTTCAACTTGCTAGAAATAGAAGAAATAGAACTATTTTAAAAGGAAATGATACACATTGGGTAATGTTTTTCTAGATATAAGAGCACCATCTGAGCGTGATCATTGCCAGAGCGGCTATCTGGCCTCTATGCCAGTAGCACGTAAAAGACACCATTTGAGCGTGATCGTTACCAGCATCGCCTTACTGGCACCTGTGCCGGTGGCATGTGTAAAAGATTCAAGTGAGGTCATTGCCAGTACTGCCTGACTGGCCCTCATGCTGGTGACGCGTAAAAGCGCCCACTACACTCTTGGAGTGGTTGGCGTTAGGAAGGGCATCCAGCTGTAGAAACTCTGCCAGATCAAGACTAGAACCTGGTGCAGCCATCTGGTTCGCCAGCCCTCAGTCAAACCATCCAACCCATGCTAGCATGGAAAGTGGACGTTAAACGATGATGATGATGATGATGATGATGAATCCTACAAGATGGTATTGTCTTTGCCAAAAGGATTTTGATCATTGATCAAACATAACCTGCACATATACA
>NC_043009.1:61224067-61276567 GCF_006345805.1 Octopus sinensis
CAAATTAAAATTGAGAATTATGGAAAAAACTAATTGCAGAGTTAATTCATGATAAAATCAGAAAGTGGAAACTTTTTGGTATTGTTTGATCCCCATTACACATGTTTTGTTTGCTAATAGGAATCACAAAGATTTACATGTTAAACCAGGCATGTAAAGAATTTCCTATCGGAAACTCTTCATATAAAGAACAATTATAATACCTTTACCTGAAGAGTTTCTGATTTGCATTTTCCCATTTTATTATATATATGTATGTATGTATATATATATATATATATATATATATATATTATATATCATCATCATCATCATGATGCTTTTTATGTGCCACCAGCACAGGTGCCATGGGAGGCATGCAACGGCCACGATTGGTTGGTGGTTTTTACATGCCACCGGCACAGGTATCACAACTGTAATTTCCATTTGGTTTTTATTTTGATGTTGATGTACTTGACTCAATAGGTCTCCTCAAGCACAGCAGGTCTCCCTACGATCCAAGGTAAGCACAGCAGGCCATCCTACGATCCAAGGTACTTTGGATGAGCTGGGATTTCTATGTGAAGCTGGTGCAGGAAACAGCCATGAACTCACGTTATTTGTCGGGTCTTCGCAGTCACAGCATATCTCCAGTTATATATATATATATATATATATATATATATATATATGCATATGTATTATTTAAAGCCAGTTTGATACAGCCCCTGTAACAAGCGTATGAATCTTTGAGTCACATGGGGCTGAGTCCAACTATTTTAGGTAAAATGTATCTCCTACAAAATGTGTTAGTGCCTCTTTCTTACTTTTGTCCACTCACCTGTGTGTGTGTTTGTGTGTGTGTGTGTGTGCGTGTGTGTGTGTGTGTGTGCATGTGTGTGTGTTTTCCCTTTTCTTCACATCAGGCAGTAGTTATGAACAAGGGTCACCTTCATACAGGTGGTGTCTTTCATTTCCAGATATTCTGAGCAACCATGTCCAGCAGTTGGGAAATATTACCTTGCTTGCAAACAGGTGAGGGTAAGTGACAGGAAGTGCATCCAGCCAGACAAAATGTGCCTCAACAAATTCCCATGCAAGCATGGAAAAGTGGATATAAAAATAATAAGGATGATGATGATGATGATGATGAGGAGGAGGAGGAGGATGTGATGAAGGTGGTAAATGTGTGTGTGTTTGTGTGCAAACCTAAGGTGCCACACGGTGGGGTTGAACTGGGAACCATGAGTCTGACCCAGGTGATACTTTTAGGGCGGTAGAGCTTTTGAATCTGCAACATAAGCCTGTGTAAGTTTGGGGGACCTGGGAGGAAGGGTGGTTAAACTCAAGGGCTACCCCGAGTGGCACAGACTTCAGTGAAACCATTGTCTCTTTTCTTTCAGCCAATGTCAATATACTTTTCTATCTCTACCAGTGGTTTTCAACCATGGTCCATATGACCCCTGGGGTTTCATATAAAATTTAGGGGTTCTACATAGGTAAAACAGTAGTATTTTAAGGGTCCATGAAAAATTTTGATTCAGATGTTATGCTTGAGAAGACATGTTGAGTGGAAGTGAAATCATTGTCATGGCCAATGTCACTACTGCCTAACTGGGACCCGTGCCGGTGGAACGTAAGAAGCACCATTCAAGTGTGGTCAATGCCAGTGCTGGTGGCATGTAAAAGCACCATTCGAGCATGGTCAATGCCAGTCCTGCCTGATTGGCTCCTGTGCCAGTGGAACATAAAAAGCACCATTTGAGCATGGTTGATGCCACACAGTGGGATTGAACCTGGAACCCCGTGGTTGGTAAGGGGCTAAACATAGAGGGGACAAACAAGGCCAGACAAAGGGATTAAGTCGATTACATCGAACCCCAGTGCGTAACTGGTACTTAATTTATCGACCCCGAAAGGGTGAAAGGGAAAGTTGACCCCAGTGGTGTTTGAACTCAGAACGTGGAAATAGATGAAATACCTATTTCTTTACTGTCCACAAGGGGCTACACACAGAGGGGACAAACAAGGCCAGACAAAGAGATTAAGTCGATTACATCAACCCCAGTGCGTAACTGGTACTTAATTTATCAACCCCGAAAGAATGAAAGGCAAAGTTGACCTCGGCAGAATTTGAACTCAGAACATAACGGCAGACGAAATACCGCAAAGCATTTTGCCCGGCGTGCTAACGTTTCTGCCAGCTAACCGCCTTCTCTTACACATTATCTATCTTATCAGTCAACATTTAAATACTATATTTATATCTTATGTACCATATCAGCATCTACACATTGTATAAGTGTACCTAGTGAACATCTGCGCACTGTATTTATCTAACCTGTCAACATCTACACGCTATCTAGTTATCCAATCAACACATTGTTGCTTTCTTTACAGCAGCCATTTATACCCCGTATCTATCTAACCATTCAACATCTACACTCTGTATTTCTCAAGAGTTAACATCTACACACTGCCTCTCTCTCTGGTCCAGTTCAACACCCTGCATCTATCCCAGTCAACATTTATACACTCTGTGTCTATATATTTATCCAGTCAACATCTGAACAACATTTTCTGTCAATCCAGTCTACATTTATAGATTCCAGATAAATGTATACAATGTAGCAATAATTGAAAATCTAAAAGCCCAAATATATATAAAAATCTTTAATCAAAATTCTTTAATCAAAAGATCAATGATCTATGATTAAAATAAAAAAAAACACCAAATTTTTTTAAGCAACATCATACAATAGAGATACTGTTTAGATGTTATTGCTGTTGGATTCATTCATTTTATCATTATTATTATTATTATTATTATTATTATTATTATTATTATTATTATATTATTATCATTATTACTATTATTATCATTATTATTATTATTGTTATTATAGATTTTCATTTGAAGTAGCCAATCAGTTATAAGAACAAGTCATTCCATCAGTTTGAAACTGGTATACTATTTGGTTTATATGCTAATTTAGAGAGACAGATCTAATCTTTCAAGTAATTACATTGACGAGTGGTTGCAACAAAAACAAAAGAACAAAAAATGGGAAAGAAAAAGAAGCAGAAAAAATTCTCAATATGACATTTTTTTTTTGTTTGTTTCTGGTTGAAATTTATTGGTCGTTGATCAGTGTAAGGGTAGTTAGGATAGTTAAATATCGTTAGAATAGCTCATCATTGTTCTGGTTGGAATTTATAGGCTGTTGGTCATTGTTATAAAGAAGACAGAACAACACTGTTCTGACATAAAAGAAAGAAATACATCAGAAAATAATAGTAAAAATTAAATAAAAATAAAACGAAACAAAATGAAATGAAACGAAAAACGCAGAACCCGAAGAGATACAAATACATGGATGCCTAGAGATATGCTAAGAAAAAAGCATGAACAAAACAAAACAAAAAGCATGGAGATATACAGAGACACAGACAGAGACAGACGTATTGAGAGACAGAGATTCATAGATACTGGAAGCATACTATGACATAAAGATACAGACAGACATAGGCCATAGACATACAGTGACATAGAAACATACACAAACACACACACACACACATACACAGATAGACTGATACAAACGTATACAGAAGCACATTGAGATGCAAAGGCAGAGATAAGTAAATGCAAAAAGGAAACATTCAGACAAGTTTGTCTTGTTGATGTTATTAACTTTTTCTCTTCTGAATGTCCACTACAGTTCTACTTACTCCTGCCATCTGTTGAATATCCACTAATGTGTCCCCTAATATCCACTAATGTGTCCTACTGCCTAATGTTCATTAATGTGTTCCCTAATATCCACTAATGTGTCCCCCAATATCTACAAATGTGTCCCTTAATATCCACTAATGTGTCCCCTAATATCCACTAATGTGTCCACTAATATCCACTAATGTGTCCCCTAATATCCACTAATGTGTCCCTTAATATCCACTAATGTGTCCTGCTACCTAATGTTCATTAATGTGTTCCCTAATATCCACTAATGTGTCCCCTAATATCCACTAATGTGTCCCCTAATAGCCACTAATGTGTCCCCTAATATCCAACTAATGTGTCCCCTAATGTCCACTAATGTGTCCCCTAATATCCACTAATGTGTCTCCTAATATCCACTAATGTGTCCCCTAATATCTACTAATGTGTCTCCTAATATCCACTAATGTGTCCACTAATATTCACTGATGTATCTCCTAATATCCACTAATGTGTCCCTTAATATCCACGAATGTGTCCACTAATATCCACTAATGTGTCCCCTAATATCCACTAATGTGTCCCCTAATATCCACTAATGTGTCCCTTAATATCCACTAATGTGTCCCCTAATATCCAACTAATGCGTCCCCTAATATCCACTAATGTGTCCTCTAATATCCATGAATGTGTCCTCTAATATCCACGAATGTGTCCCCTAATATCCACTAATGTGTCCCCTAATATCCACTAATGTGTCCTGCTACCTAATGTTCACTATAGCACTATTATCCCTTACCTTAATTAATGTCGTCATTTGGAGCAGTATTGTCTTATCAACCGAGTGCCCAGTATGCAAAGAGGTGACTGAGTGTGGCTGTTTGGACACTGCCAATTTAGCATAGCTGACTGGACATTCAACCTGTTTTGGCAACAGTACTTTTTGGCACTGGAGAGAAACACACATACATACATGTAAACACACATGCAAGCACAGTAATATACAGAAATATACAAAGAAAGAGAGGTGGGGAAGAGAGAGAAAAGCATTACAGTGTATTAATTGAACACAGTTGACATAAACACTTGCCCTCTTCTCATACACATACAGAGGAATATGCCTACACACATAATCAGAGTGAGAGAGTGAGATGGGGGAAACATTAAAATGTCTGATGTCAAATAAGTCAGCATTGAATCAGTGATGCCAAATAGGCGGCCCCCAAACAACATCTCCTACACTACCCAGTATAGCATTATTATTCTCTACTCAATGTCCACTATAACACAATTGTGTTGCTCTGCCCAATGTCCGTTGGCAATAACATCAGATACTGAAAAGAGAGAAGAATGTGATCCAACACAAACAAACCCCACATCCTACTCTCTTCCAAGACACAAATTTCTCAACCCTCATCCATGAGCCATTCTTTCTTACACTCACCTCCCACACCTGCATATCAGCAACACAGACCTCCATTATTATGGCTCAAACTCATTCTTCCCAAATACATCCGCTCTCTTGTCACCATTCAATGAACTATTTGAACCACAAACAATCCTTCAACCATGTTTCCTTCTTATATTGATGACTTATAATCTCACTTCACTCCTCTCCAAACTCATCATCGTTGATGGCTTCATTGCCCTCAATTCATCATGATCCTCACACATATCTTATATTGATGCCAATGTTGCAGAAACCAAATATTTTGCATTCCCAACTTCCTACACCAACAAGTCTCCTTCCCCACATGCATCCTTGATACTTTTTCTCTCAACCAAACTTATCCTTAACATGACTATAACAGTCTCTGCATCTATCAGGACATCTGACCACAGCCTAAGATCTACATATCTATTTCTTTACTACCCACAAGGGGCTAAACACAGAGGGGACAAACAAGGACAGACAAATGGATTAAGTCGATTATATCAACCCCAGTGCATAACAGGTACTTATTTAATCGACCCTGAAAGGATGAAAGGCAAAGTCAACCTAGGTGGAATTTGAACTCAGAACGCAGCAGTGGACAAAATACCACAAAGCATTTCGCCCGGCCTGCTAACATTTCTGCCAGCTCACCGCCTTCCTAACATCTACATACCATACAACATTCTCCACTCCAGACACCATGGTACTTCAAATCTATTGACTGGCCAGAGCTCTACCAGTCTTGGACTAACTAATTTGGCTTCGTTGCTGACCTATCAGAAACACAGAAATGAAACCATTTTCTTCTTCACACACAATAAAAACTCAAATGCTCCAGTTTCTTCATGTGGTTCCCTCATAGCTGTGCTGCAAAAGTTCAAGCAAATAACAAGACCTACAATGCCAGTAGAAATTTACCAACCCCCAAATTGGGGCAGCATATAATCCAGCGCTGCAACTCTCGCAAGACAACCATCCAAACTATGAAGGTGCCTGTGTATCATACAAAAATGTCAAACTCTTCTGCTTCTCTCCCAAATTGTAACTGATTCTGCTGATCCATTGTCAAAAGCATTTCCACAAAATTCATGGATTCCTCCTTATCTCCACTTCTCAAAGAATGTTCTCCATTGGATCGTAAGCTGTGAAGGTGGAGGATTTCTCCATGGGGGTGGTACTCTCATGGAGAAATCCTCCATCTTCACAGCTTGTTTTAGATCCAACTCTACATTGCACTTACATCTTTTGTCTTTTACTTATTTCAGTCATTAGGCTATGGCCATGCTGTGGCAGTCTCTGGATGAATTTTTAACCGAGAGATTTGTCCCCAATACTTCAGTGCACCCTGTGTATATGACAGGCTTCTTTCAGTTTCCATCTACCAAATTCACTCACAAGGCTTTGGTCAGCCTGAGGCTATAGTAGTAGACACTTGCCCAATGTGCCACACAGTAGGACTGAGCCCAGAACCATGTTGTTGGGAAGCAAGCTTCTTACCACACAGCCAGGCCTATGCCTACCACAGCCACACCTGTGCCTACCACAGCCACACCTGTGCCTACAATATATAGCATATATTATAGTATACAATATGTATATCGATTGATCTATATAATATTTTGCATGCTTTTGATGTTCTCATTTGTAAAATGAATAAATAATCCAACATTATAATATCCGTAAGTTGATGAACAAACTAAACTTGTTTCTCCATTTTCTTATTTGTATTTTGTTATAATTTATATATTATATATATATTATAATAAATTAGAGACAAAACCACTATTATGCAAATCAAACAAAGAAAGACTTAAGCCAATACATAAATAATTTACATAAATTAAAATTTAACAAATATATATATATATATTATATATATATATATATATATATATCACGTCCTCCAGTTGTATTTTCTTGTGATTTTTCTTCGGATTAATTATGTATATATATATATATACAAAAATTCTATAATTATGAGTATAATTATAATTAGGGTTTAGCAAAATTTGCTTCACCACATACTGAAATTTAGAAATAACAGTTAAACTACTATTTTACTACCATAAGAAAATCTCCCAGACTGCAATACTCAACAACTCACGCAGGTAAAGAGTGGATTCGTTATTTTTTTCCTTTTTACCTGCATGAGTTGTTGAGTATTGCTGTCTGTGACATTTTCTTATAGTAGTAAAATAGTAGTTTTAACTGCTATTTCTAAATTTCGGTATGTGGTGAAGCAAATTTTGCTGAACCCTAATTATAATTACATTCATAATTATTGAAATTTTTGCATAAGTCTACTGAAAATGGTTCTTTTAACATACAGAACTACTTGGTAAAATTATTAATTATTATTATTATTATTATATTATTATTATTATTATTATATTATTATTATATATATATATATATATATATATATATATAATATATATATATATGTATATATATGCATACATATATATATATATATATATATAGAGAGAGAGAGAGAGAGAGGGACAGACATTCAGACATTCAGACAGAGATATTTATGCACACACACGCATGTAAGATAAAGGAGAATCCAAGGAGACTGGTGGTGCTCTTCATTGGCAAGACTTGTAATTATTTGGTAAAAGCAACATTTATATGTATGCATATATATGTATGTGTGTATGTGTGTATGTGTGTATGCATACATGTATGCTTGTATATATGCATGCATGTATGTAAGTAAAAATGTACGTATAAATGCGTGTGCACGTGTGTAAATATTTATATATTATTCATATATATATATATATATACAAATGTATATGTGTGTGTGTGCGTGTATGTATACATACATACACACACACATATACATTTGTATATATATATATATATATATGAATAATATATAAATATTTACACACGTGCACACGCATTTATACGTACATTTTTACTTACATGCATACATACAAGCATACATGTATGCATACACACACATACACACATATATATGCATACATATAAATGTGTGTATGTATACACACACACACACACATGGATGGATGGATGGATGGATGGATGGATAGACACACAAAATCTATACATTTATATACACACACTGAGATGATGTGAGAGAAACAGGATGGAACTTTCCGTTGAGTAATACTTAACATTCAACTGGTGTTCTTTGACCCAGAAACCCTCCAGTGCCAAATCAACTCCTGGTCAAGATTTATGGTCTTACTGACCAGCGCTATGATTTCCATAATGTTATTTACAACTTGGTCTCTTGACTTCTACCCACTCGCTATGCTGTTACTGTCATCACACACACACTACATACTCTTCACTCACCTTCAGACAATGACCCTGTACCACTATCACCACCACCACCACCACAGCCGCCACCGCCGCCGTCGCCACCACCACAACCACCACCACTACCACCAACATCACCACCACCACCACCACCATCACCACCACCACCACCACAGCCGCCACCACCACCACCACCACCACCACCACCACAGCCGCCGCCGCCGCCACCACCACCACCACCACCACCACAGCCGCCACCACCACCACCAGCAACACCAACACCACGACTTTCAGATAGATCAAAGGAGGCTGGAAATCAAGTAGACAATATGTTTGGTGATTAGCCATAAGCTAACAACAACATTCTCAACTTAAAAACCCATAAAACACTACATTACTCACTAAATACATTTGGAAAATGAAAGGTTGAAGGGATGAATACAATTATACACTGCTCTACATACTTTACATCAGGTCAACCCTGATTGAGCAGACTTATGACAAAAAGCGTTTCACCCATGATCATCCCATTTGTTTTAAGACCATCTAGAACTACATAATGTGCTTTTATTATTGAAGCCAACAAAGTGTGATCTCAAAAGGATTTTGGCTATTATATCTAGGAGGTTGAGCGATCATGTAGACTCTCCTTCAATTGTTGCAAATTACTCAGCATTACCAGGGTTGCCTTACTGGCACCCGTGCCGGTGGCATGTGTAAAAAGATTCGAGCGAGGTCATTGCCAGTACCGCCTGACTGCCCCCCCCCCTCGTGCCTGTGGCACGTAAAAAGCACGCACTGCACTCTCGGAGTGGTTGGCGTTAAGAAGGGCATCCAGCTGTAGAAACTCTGCCAGATCAAGATTGGAGCCTGGTGCAACCATCTGGTTTGCCAGCCCTCAGTCAAAATCGTCCAGCCCATGCTAGCATGGAAAGCGGACGTTAAACGATGATGATGATGATGATGAGGATGATGATAACATGTTTTTGATCTCACTATTGACAGAGCTCAAACCCATTTGAGGTGATGTTACCTGTGACTCGTACCAGCTTGGTCACAGTTCAGCTTTATTCTCAGACAGAGGCACATTCAAAAGGGTTGTGAAGTACTACAACAATGGCCTGATATGCACCCTTTGCATTACTTAGAGAGAATGACTCAATCACAGGAGGCAACAGCATTGATATCCCAACTGCACAGAAAACAGGAATGTTATATAGTACAACCAGCTATGCATGACCAACATAAAAACAGATGTTACAAAAACCTTTTTACTCTCTACTTTGCACTTTTAATGGAGCCACAGATTCCAACAGCTGTTCAACAAAAACAATATAAAGGTGAGCTTTAGCTTCATTAAAGAACATGTCCAGCAACAGAAAGAATCACAATGCAGGTAGTCTACAGTCACACCAAAGAAATGAGTTGTCAAACATTACAGACATCTGCCTTCTAAAAACAAATGTTCATAGAGAAACATTGTATAACATACTAGCATGTCCCCCTAACACTACCCACTTTCCTACCTAAGGATCACAGAGAACACATTTAGAAAATTGCCTACAATAACACTCTGTCTCATTATGCCACCTGGAATATGCTACATCACTACCTAAACACATGTGGAAACTAAAATATTAAAATATGCAGGAAAGGCAATTACAGCTTTTGGGAAATGTTCTGTTTTGCAACTTCTTTTTCATACAGAAACTCCACAGATTCTGTCATTTAACCCCAGTCCTGAACAGGTTTCACAATTTTTTGCTACTCATCATGTTCCGTTCTCATTTGCCTTGCACAGCCAAAAAAAGATAGAATCTGCAATCTTGATTGTGTTCGTAATATTTTCTTGGCAAGATTTTAATAGCTTGATGTTCTGTCTATCAATAACCACTTTAAAGCCTATGAGGAATACATTTAATCATGTCACCTGCACAAGAGTCATTCTCGGCATGTGTCACCTTGTTGTCTGACCTCAAATGCTATGAATGGTCATATTTGAAAACTATTGCTGGTATGAAGTCTTGAAAACAATCGTGTCCTCTCCACTCCTTCTCTTCAATCTTACTGCATCAGTCTCTCTCTATCTATCTCTCTCTTTCTCTCTCTCTCTCTTTCTCTCTCTCTCTCTCTCTCTCTCACACACACACACACAGATATTTATGAAGGATTTTTTGCTACTTCCTAGTCTCTCCCTCCCCCATCTCTCTGGCAACCCCACATCTTTTATCTTTTACTTGTTTCAGTTATTTGACTATGGATATGTTAGGGTACCACCCTGAGGTATCTTTTGTCAAATGAATTGACCCCAATACTTTTTTTAAAGCCTGGTAAATATTCTATGGGTCTCTTTTGCCAAACTACTAAGTTATAGGGACATAAACACACCAACACCAGTCGTCAAGCAGTGGGGGGGGACACGCATATACAAAGACACACACACACATGTATATACATAAATACAGGGCTTCTTCCTGTTTCCATCTACTAAATCCACTCACAAGGCTTTGGTCAACCTGAGGCTATAGTAGATGTCACTTGCTCAGGATGTCACATATAGAATATGGTCAAAACTGAAGCATATAGCCAACAATTCTACTCCAAGAACAGAAAATACTTCATCTCAGATCGGTTACTGACTCTCCATAAAGTTTGGGTATGACTTGCATTGAAGTACCAATCATATCCATAGGGCAGTACTGCTACTACACACACATACACACACACACAGATATCCTAAATCGTTTTGGATTACTGCTTATATCCATGGGACACTGTTGCTATATGTGCAGATATCATCCCAGCCTACACTGGATTACTGTTCACATATTTAGAATGGTACTGCTGCTACACACACACACACACACACACATATCCTGGCTTATGTAAAGAGAAAGCCATTCACTGGAATGACAATATCTCAATGAAGAACACAACCTGAAATGCGATGTTTCTTTATTTCTGTATCTTCTCCCTCTGCCACAAAAGTTTCTGGGCCTTTCATCTACCTAAATGCATACAACCTCAACCCAATCTTGCTCGTTTCATTCCTAGTCTACCTCCCACCCATTCCAACAGGGACTCACTCCACTAGACACTTTCCAACATCCTCCCACCCCAGGACTGTAATCTTTTTCACCCACGTTTTCATATTAACACTGGTCTGTAGATACATCAATGTTCTCACCAGTCAAAGAGGGCCGACTATGGCCATCATAGGCACTGTCCCTCTTCCTCTCAATAACAGACAAAAAATCATACACCGGTGAGTTTACATCCCTGAAACTTAGTAGTTTGGCAAAAGAGATTGATAGAATAAATGCCAAGCTTTAAAAAAACGCACTGGGATCACTTCATTCGATTAAGGGTTCTTGAAGGCAATGCCCCAGTATGGCTGCATTCTAATGACTAAAACAAATAAAAATTAAAAAAATAGATATGTATGTATACATCCAGACATACATATTTCATTCCATAATGGCTACTCTGATGAGCGCAAGGTCACATAATCGGACTGTTACCTAACACTCCGTTGAACCTCTAATACAAAACCAACTGATAAGATTGGTTATAGTAGATATATAATACTGTTCACCTCGATTGATATACCCACTCTATCGACAGATATACAAGTGCATTTTTTTCCTGACTTATGACTCAGATGACTTACACACACACACACACACACACAGTTTTTGTATTCCAAAATGGAGAGTTTATCTTGTGACTCTGAGGCAGATGAACACTTGGCTACTTGGTAAAAAGAATGCTTCACAATCATACAGTTCCTGGCAGGGCCAGATTAAGACCCATAGGGACCCTAAGTACTTAAAGATTTTGATACCACCATATATATGTAATTTAAAATATAAAGAATTTTTTGAAATGAATCGCAATTTTGAAATAGGCACAGGAGTGGCTGTGTGGTAGGTAGCTTGCTTACCAACTGCATGGTTCCAGGTCAGTCCCACTGCATGGCACCTTGGGCAAGTGTCTTCTACTATAGCCTCGGGTCGACAAAAGCCTTATGAGTGGATTTGGTAGACAGAAAATGAAAGAAGCCCATCGTATATATGTATATGTATATATATGTGTGTGTGTGTTTATGTGTCTGTGTTTGTCCCCCCCACCAATATCGCTTGACAACCGATGCTGGTGCGTTTATGTCCCCGTAACTTAGCGGTTTGGCAAAAGAGACTGATAGAATAAGTACTAGGCTTACAAAGAGTAAGTCCTGGGGTTGATTTCCTCAAGTAAATGCGATGCTCCAGCATGGCTGCAGTCAAATGACTAAAACAAGTAAAAGAGTAAAAGAGTAACTAAGAATAGAATGGAAAATAATGTCTATATTTGAAAAGTTTTCTACTCTTTTTTTTAATTCCAATGTCTTTGATCAGATCCTCCCTATGACACCATGAACAATTTGAAATTATGTTTCCAATAACATAAACCAATTTAAATATCATTTTAGTAAGTTTAAAGTAATTCTTCTATTTCGCAAACCGTTTACCATTTCTGTGGCACCCTACCCCCGACCCCACTCCTTCTCTTGATGCCCTAAGCATGAGCTTATTGTGCTTGCTGGTTAATCCAGCGCTGGTTCCTGGTTCAAACCCACTCAGCAATACCTTGGGCAAGGGTCCCCCACAACAAGCTCAATCCTACCCAGGTAGATGGAAATATGTGGGGTTCCTCTTCTCAGATACTACACTTGTCGTTAGGTTGTAGAATCAATCTACCACTGCCTTAACCACCAATACCTATTTCTTTACTACCCACAAGGGGCTAAACACAGAGAGGACAAACAAGGACAGACATAGGTATTAAGTCGATTACATCGACCCCAGTGCGTAACTGGTACTTAATTTATCGACCCCGAAAGGATGAAAAACAAAGTCGACCTCGGCAGAATTTGAACTCAGAACATAATGGCAGACAAAATACGGCTAAGCATTTTGTCTGGCGTGCTAACGTTTCTGCCAGCTCGCCACCTTACCATCTCTAACACCACTACTGTTGCCAACCACCACCACCGGTCCCACTACCATCTGGTCCTTGGGTGCTTTTCATAAAGTCTGAAGACTAGATTTTCCAGTGAGAAGTTAAATAATTCAATATTTTCATGTGCAGCTTCATTCTGATGCAGTAACCCATCAGATTATGGTTTCTTCTTTCCTTTTCTGCATGAGTGAGAGAGGCTCCGCAGAGGTCATGGCCTTTGACCTTGCCCCTGATCACTAAACTATGAAAATATGAACTCTACACACATGCACACAAACACTCAAACACACATTTATGAGCAATCATGTATGAGATGTATATTATATAATATATGATTATATAATGTGTGGAGGCGCAATGGCCTAGTGGTTAGGGCAGCGGACTCGCGGTCTCAGGATCGCGGTTTCAATTCCCAGACCGGGCGTTGTGTGTGTTTATTGAGCGAAAACACCTAAAAGCACCACGAGGCTCCGGCAGGGGGTGGTGATCCCTGCTGTACTCTTTCACCACTCTTTCTTCTGTTGGTCTGCTCGCTTAGCCAGCGGGGTGGCGTCATTCGAAGGCTAAAACAATGCGAACGCATTGTGACCAGCGATGTGTAACAACATCTGATGGTCTGGTCGGTCACGTGATAATATACAACTAACGAAATGCATGTGTGTCTCCATGTTTCTGCCTGTCCCCTCAATACTGTTTGACAACCGGTGGTGGTGTGTTTACATCCCATAACCTAACAGCTTGGTAAAAGAGACCGACAGAATGAGTGCCAGGCTTTAAAAGATAATAAAGTGATTCATTCATCAAAAAATTCTTCAAATTCTTCAAGGTGGTGCCCCAGAATGGCTGCAGTCTGATGAATGAAGCAAGAAAAAGATAAAAGAAGATGTGTGTATGAATATATGTGTGTGTGTGTGTGTGTGTGTGTGTGTGTGTGTGTGTGTATTCTTTTATTCTTTTACTTGTTTCAGTCATTTGACAGCAGCCATGCTGGAGCACCACCTTTAGTTGAACAATGACTTATTCTTCGTAAACCTAGTACTTATTCTATCGGTCTCTTTTGCTGAACTGTTAAGTTACGGAGATGTAAACAAACAACTATCAGTTGTCAAGCAATGGTGGGAGACAAACAAGGACACATACACAGCTATATACATACACACACGCATGCACACACACACACATATACGACGGGCTTCTTTTCAGTTTCCGTCTACCAAATCCACTCACAAGGCTTTGGTCTGCCCGAGGCTATAGTAGAAGACACTTGCCAAAGGTGCCAGGCAGTGGGATTGAACCCAGAACCTCGTGATTGGGAAGCAAGCTTCTTACCACACATCCACCACTGCGTATTTGGGGTCTGACAATATGCCGTAAGGCTAAACCCCTTATGAGTGAGAAACCCAGGGTAACCCCATAAACCTGCCTACCCCACTATAATATTAACTGCTCTACATCTTAGAGTGTGCTTCTCCACTGGATTTATGTATTTCTACAAACGATGCATGCATGCATACATACATACATACATACATGCATACATACATTCATACATACATACATACATACATACATGCATGCATGCATACATACATACATACATACATACATGCATGCATGCATGCATGCATACATACATACATGCATACATTCATACATACATTCATACATACATACATACATACATGCATGCATGCATGCATACATACATACATACATACATACATACATTCATACATACATTCATACATACATACATACATTCATACATACATTCATACATACATTCATACATACATGCATGCATGCATGCATACATACAGACATACATACATGCATGCATACATGCATGCATGCATACATACATGCATGCATACATACATACATACATACATACAAACGTATATATAAATACATTCATACATAGATTTCCATACATGCATACATACTTACATAAACATATACACACACATCTATGTTGCCTTTTCTTTGTCATGCTCTTTGTGTGTGTGTGTTTATATATACACATATATGTGTGTGTGTGTTTATATATGTTTGCATACATTCACATGTATATACTACTATGTTTATAAATACACACATGATATTCAAACGCATATATGCACACATACAATTCCAGTCTTAGAAAGAAATGCTATTTTCTCCAGTTTTAGCAAAAATTTGTAATTCACAGATTATTGAATTTCTTTCTCATCATTGTTGTTATTCGTTCTATCTCCCTCCACAAATACTACTACTACTATACTACTACTACTACTACTACTACTACTACTACTACTACTACTGCTGCTACTACTACTGCTACAACTACTACATCCAGAATTCCACTAGCAGCACTCATCTCCTCATCCACCTCAGATACATCATCATCATCATCATCATCATCATCATCCTCATCATCTCCTTCCCCCTCCACCCTCATCTAAACAACCCCCCCTCCCTCCCTCTCCCCTTTTCCTCTCACAACGCCATCATCCGAACTGCATCTCATCTCTACCACCCTTGCAATAAAATCAACAACAATACCCATCCTCATCTTTTTTTCTCCACCACCCCTGCTTCCAACAACAACAACAACAATAACACCATTGCCACGTTTTCCCCCCCTCACCCATCGCCACGCTTTCCCCTCACTCTCACAGTCAAAACAACGCTTTCTCAATTCAGGTTACAAAAATAAAATAAATATACAAAAGGATTGAATTATTTTTATATTTTTATTTACATGTATAAAAAACAAAAAACAAAATGAAACGGAGAGGTGGGAGGTATCAATATTCCACACACAGAAACACGTTGCTATGAACGATTGCCAGAGCAAATGGTTGCTAAAGCCATAAAGTACCATAAAGTAGAGGCCACTCTATCACGTACTTCGACTATCTTTTACCCTGTAGTGTTGATGAAAACCCTTATTGATTCTTCAGTGGCACTGGTTGTTACCAACATTCATCCTCATCATCGTTTAACGTCTGTTTTCCATGCTAGCATGGGTTGGACAGTTCGACCGGGGTCTGGGAAGCCAGGAGGCTGCACCAGGCTCCAGTCTGATCTGGCAATGTTTCTACAGCTGGATGCCCTTCCTAACGCCAACCACTCCGTGAGTGTAGTGGGTGCTTTTTACGTGCCACCAGCACAGTGGCCAGAGGAGACTGGCAAACGGCCACGATCAGTTGGTGCTTTTACGTGTCACCAACACGGACGCCAGTCAGGCAGCACTGGCATCTGCCACGTTCGGACTATTTCCAGCAGAGATGTATACTTGCAGTTTCTTGCCATTTTTGGCCCTCGCATCACAGAATTCTAATAAAGAAAACGCTACTTCTGACAAATGAAAATGCCAATGGCAGTGGTATCTGAAACCAACAAGTGACCTTGAGGTGCATGAAACCTGGAAAGCAAAGAAGAAAAAGTGAGACCCTGCTTTGGTCATGAATGACCATGGGATTGCACTGAGAAAGTTTCCTTCCAAGGTACAAGTCTGGGCAAGGTTGTTTATGGAAGACCAGCAGTCACCCATGCATACCAGCCTCCCTTCTTCATGCCACCAATGTTATCTATGGGAAAGGCAAAGGCCAATACAACTTGGCACCAGTGACATCACAACTCATTTCTACAGCTGAGTGAACTGGCGCAACATAAAATAAATGTCTTGCTCAAGAACACAGCACAGAGGCCAGTCCAGGAATTGAACTCACTACCTTGTGATTGTGAGCCTGACACTCTAACCATTGAGTCATGCATCTTCACATTCATTAAACCTAAGTTACCCCAGATGAAGCAACCTAGTTTTCATAGCATCACTGAGGCTCAGCACTGTGGACTGCAAGACTGCTTATATGCCAACAGATACCAGAGACGGCTTGATTCGGCAATTCCAGTGTATTGAGGGCATCTCCTAACACTGAAATAACCCATTGGTGTATAATAACTTCTTGAATGAATCTCTTGCCCACGGCTACATCTTAACATTCAGCACATGTCAGGCATGGCCTATCCTGGCACTCTGTTGGTTATGGCAACAGATGTTCCAGCTGGTCTCACCAACAGAACAGCCTGCTTATGATATTAATGTACAAATGGTTGAGCACTCCACAGACACACGTACCCTTAATGTAGTTTTCAGGGAGAGTCAGTGTGATACAGAATGTGACAAGGGTGGTTCATTTTTGTTAGCACAGTGGACTGGAACAATGAAAAGACAAAGTATCTTACTCAAGGGCCACCAGGAATCGAACTCATGGCCTTATGATCATGAGCCAAATATCTAGTCATTAATCCATATGCCTTCTCAGCAGCATATGTCTAAGCACATATGAAGGGTTATACACTCACTCAGTAGACGCTATAGTTCAGAATGGTATGAATTTGGGATAAAGGCGGTGAGCTGGCAGAAACATTAGCACGCCAGGTGAAATGCTTAGCGGTATTTTGTCATTCGTCTGGTAAACATGTTTTATCTCTTCACTTTTTTTAAAACTTCTTTTTGTCTTAACTTTCTTTTATTATTTTCCTTTTCCTTTCGGTGGCTAACTTGCAGAATTCGCAGCATGTCAGATAAAATGCTTAGTGGCATTTCATCCGACTTTTTATGATCTAAGTTCATACCCCTCTGATACCAGCTTTTCCTTTCATCCTTGTGGGATGCAGTTAAGAAAGACACCAAATGCTCTACCTGAAACATCAGGGCTGAATAAGGCGTCGAACTGGCAGAATCGTTAGCACGCCAGGTGAAATGCGTCGCCGTATTTCGTCTGCTGTTACGTTCTGAGTTCAAATTCCGCCGAGGTCGACTTTGCCTTTCATTCTTTCGGGGTCGATTAAATAAGTACCAGTTACGCACTGGGGTAGATATAATCAACTTAATCCATTTGTCTGTCCTTGTTTGTTCTCTCTGTGTTAGCCCCTTGTGGGTAGTAAAGAAATTGGTATGAATTTGGGACAGCAGAAGGCAAATGTGAAGGCAAATGTGCTAATACTACTCCATCACTCTAACTGAATAAGATATTGTTGATTTTGAGTGTCCCACAAGCAGACACACAACATGTCCTTCGACAGCTGTCTCATCCAAATTTCACAACAGTATTTCTGATGTCAATGTAGTATAAACATGAAAATAGGTCATTCAATCCTGCAAAAGAGGTCTAAAGATGAGGCAGATCTTTGTGGTATTTGAATTGATCCTTTCAACCGATGTTGCTGTAGCATGCAGTGACGTAATATGCACTAGTTTTGCAATGGAAGATGATCTCCTGATTCCCAGGCCTCCGATTATTGGTAGAATGGCCTGTAACCAACTGTTACTATTGAAACTAATGTTGTATATGTCAATTAATATTGTCCTAATCAGTTAATCAATGCCAGTGAGATGATTAACTTTTTGGTACATAGCAGATGTGTAGAGGATATTGTAAAGCAATTCTACAGCTTGATGTAAGCTGGACATGCATCCAAGTGCTTCCATCTTTTAATCATCCAGTCTTTAAATATCATTGCTGCCTCTTTTTAAAAGAAACAATAACTAATGCTTCTCTGTAGGATAGAAGACTAGGGATTAAGGGATACCAATCACATAAAAGAACTGCCTGTTGAGATGTCCCTTAATCCACCAACTCTTTTTTACATAATGCACAGTGCTACCAAATACTTCACAGCTTGACTATATGCAAGGCGGCAAGCTGGCAGAACCGTTAGCACACCGGGCGAAATACTTAGCAGTATTTCGTCTGCAGCTACGTTCAGAGTTCAAATTCCACCGAGGTCGACTTTGCCTTTCATCCTTTCGGGGTCGATAAATAAAGTACCAGTTTCGCACTGGGGTCGATGTAATCAACTTAATCCCTTTGTCTGTCCTTGTTTGTCCCCTCTATGTTTAGCCCCTTGTGGGCAGTAAAGAAATATATATATGCAAATTATATAACCACTGTTAAGTTTTTACTTTCTTATTTGACCCTTTGATTTCCTGTGGAACATAATCCATCGGCCACTTTTTTCTACTATTCATGACTCTTGGCTGCCTTTTCTATTGCTTTCCAGTTGGATCCTTGCTTTTTTCCTTGCAGCTTCCTTTCAGATTTTGCTACACCTGGTCATATGGGTCCCTGAAGGAAGGCCCATCTTTCCCAGGTCTTTTCAGTTTTGAATTGCCATTAATGCTTCAGTAACTTTGTTTGATCTAAGTAGGGGTGTTGGTCCTATACAAGCCCATTTTCGTTCCTGGGAAGGCGTGGTCCATTTTAGTCTGGACTCTATTCTTTGATCTGTCCAGCATGGGAAGTCCTACCAGGATCTTGCACTTTGCTGGTACGGCTCCCAGGGTCACTGAAGTACACCACAATACAAAGAATACTGGACTTTGTTTTGGCATAATTAGTTTCACAAACTGTCAAGGTTTAATCATTAACTCATCATGTTGATTAATGATTAAATCCTTGACCGATCACAAACAGATCCACAGTTCATTGAGGCCAGAGTTATGAAGATATAATAGGTTCATATGGGATTCATTCAATTCAGTGGTGTAATAAAATAAGTTTTATTTTGAATTTTTCTTCACTAATTGATCATGGTTTTCATCTGAGAAGCTAGCAAATGTATCATCCAATGAGATTCTTCGAACATCTCTGATATTGAAGTAAGCAAGCTTGGTATCTACTTGGAGATGAACAGTTTTGTTTCTTTAAGCTTAATAATCAGGATAGTTTGTGTAGGCGTCCACTTATGGAAGTTAGTGGCAAACACACTCATAGTAATATAATTATTGACTTGATATTTGATATTTATGGTAAGATTGTTTGTTTCTGCAGTCTCGGTTGAATTGTCAGAGTTGCTACTGATGTGAGGCGAGCAAATTTGTACCAGCTTGGTGTGGTGGTGTTTAAAGTGTTTGATAGCATTGTAGATATCAATAACCTTGACTCAACTCTCCTTCATTTCTACAAGAATAGAGGCTTTGTGAGAGGTTCCCCTCATGACCCTCTCACAGTGCTGTTGCCAGTTTTGAGGGAAAAGCAGAAAGGAGAAGAACTGAAGCCCAGAACTTGAAGGCAAAGTTGATCTGGACAGGTTTTGAACTCAGAATGCAAAGAGCCAGAAGACTTATGGCGAAGTATTTTATCCAATGCTCAAATGATTCTGCCAATTGACTGAAACACACACACACACACACACGCACACACACACACACGCACACACACACATACACACACTTGCACACATATACATTTATATATGTACACACACACACTTACACATATATATATATGTACGCATACCTACACATACACACATGTACATATACACACACACACAAATACATAAACATATGTACACATATATACAGATATATATCTACATACACACATACATATATATATACATATATATGTATGTATGTGTGCATATACATATGCACGACCATGCATGTGTGTGTATAGTATGTATGTAAGTATATATATATAAAGATGTTTATCATACAGAATGCTTGTAAAGAATCTCCCCCACCCCCACCCACCCTCCAGCTCCATCCCATCATTGCTATTCTCCTCACAAACCTCTAATGTTCTCTCTATCCAAAGATCCATCATATGGAATTAAATAAATTCTGTTAGGTTGTTCAGTTCTTAACAGTCTAATCTATTTACTCAACAGATTAGGCAAATGTGATTGCACAGAACTGTATTGATCAGATATAGATTATGGTATGAACAGAGGGGGAAATAAAAAAATATATATAAAACAAAGGAAGAGAAATAGTCTAACCATGCCTATCTCTTATATATCAAGTCTGACAGTCTATAGTAAATAGTTTGAGTATACCCATCTCTGGTGTATCAAGACTGGCAGTTTAAAGCAAATAGTCAAACTCTGCCCATCTCTGGTATCTCAAGATTGGCAGTCTGTAGTAAATGAAGAGAATGCTTGTGTGAGAGAGAGAGAGAGAGAGGGCCAAGGGGGCTTGACCTATGTAGACTCCACAAAGGGACCAACAACTGAAATTGACATCTGTATGGTCAGTCAAAATCCCAGTTATGTTATAAATGCGAAGAAAGCAAATGGACCGTTAGAGATAGTTGCTGAAATCCTGAAAATATCTGGTGTGGTAAGTCACATGATAGTTGCTCACGTAGTTAATAATGCATTACTAGGAGGAAAGTATAAAACCTGATGACCAGCACAGGACTATAATCAACTGCCACAGCAGCAAAAGAGATGCTCTAGGGAGAGTGAGAGGCAATTACAGTGGTATCAAATTGATGGATCAGGTTATGAAAGTTAGTAGAAAAACCATAGTACAACTGATTAGAAAGAGAATTAGTTTAGATAAGATGCACTCACAGTGTATGCTACAATGGAGTACATCTGCTATCATATTCCTGATGAGAAAGCTGTAAAAGTAGTTAGCTAGGAGTCAGCTAGACTACCTAGCATGTATTGATCTAGAGAAAGCCTTTAGAGTCATTAAGAAAGCTATGGATAGGTGAATGGTTTGGAGAAGTTGTGTATGGAAGTGCTGTCAATAAGGATAAAGTTAGCTATGTGTTCAGCAAGGAATTCATCTCTGCTTTTAGCTTCCTTGGGTCTATTGTAGTCCTCCAATTCATAACAGGGAAGTTGAAAAGAGCTTGTGGGAAATCTTGTATTCCAATTACATAGTTCTCATAACTGAATTGGTCAATGATGAAGGGAACAAATTTGAAATTTGGAAGCAAAACGTAGAATAGAGAGGCCTCTAAGTAAACCTGGCTAAGGCAGTGTATTTCTTGTTAACTATGAATGCACAAGAGATATTGTAGAATCCCAGGCAGGCTACAGAGTGTGTCGCAGATGGACAAGAGTAATTAGCAGAAAGACTTCACAAGAAATATATTCCTTCATAAAGATTAACCAGCTTTTGTAATTGACACCAATGGATCTTAAAAGTGAGAATGGATACACACTATGAGAGGATATCAGTTATTGAAACCAAAGGATACTCAACGGTTAGCTTTCTTTATCGTTATCCAATACTCTCTCATATTACTCCTTCCTCTGTCACTTACTGTTGACATCTATCAGTCTCTCCCGTCACTCTCTTACTTTACTCCCTCTTCAATCATTCTGCCTTCCCTCCCCTTCCATCACACTACTCATACAGATTCTATTTAATCTCCTTACCAACAACCATCATGTAGCTGTTTTATCATTTCTCTTACTCTTTCCTATTGTTCTCTTTCATTGCCCCCTCTTTTCTCCCCCTCTCAGACACATTGCTACTACTCAGTCATGGTGATTGTGTTGTCGTTGAATTTTGCATACTAATTCTCTCTTTTGGTGGAAGTATTTCCATTTAAGGTCAAACACATGGCCAGTGGTGTAGAGCTGATTAAATCCAATACTTAAACAAGATTTTTATCTTATTGATCCCCAAAGGATGAAAGGTATAGTTCACTCCAATAGTATTTCAACAGAGAACTGAATACCCAGAAGGCATTATGTCCATCAGTGGAACAGTTGGACATCATAACAGAAATGTAAGTACTCTGAAAATCCATTCTCCTTGGATTTCACTCTTAGAAACAATTTCTGTAAAGGCTTTTTGTTAACACTTGACAGTTATCATGAGGAAATAAACATCAAAGACCAGAAGTTTACAGCCATACTGGAATGAAATATAATAATATAATAATAATAATAATAATAATAATAATAATAATAATAATAATAATAATAATGATAATAATAATAAGGAAAGAGACCCTGTGAAATCTCTGATAGCAGGTTGCTGTCTGCTCTCACAGAATCAACCTAGGCGAATAAGAGAAAGAGCTCTGAGAAGCAAAATGATGATGATGATAATAATAATGATGATGATGATCCTTTCTACCATAGGCACAAGACCTGAAATCTTGGGGGTTGGGGCTAGTCGATTATATTGTTCCCAGTGTGTAACTAGTACTTATTTCATGAACCCTAAAAAGATGAACAGCTAATTTGAACTCAGAACATAAGGGTGGATGAAATGCTGCAAAGCATTTTACCCAGCATGCTAACGATTCTACCAGTTTGCTGCCTTAATGATAATAATAATAATAATAATAATAATAATAATAATAATAATAATAATAATAATTTCTCTAAAGGCACAAGGCCTGAAATTTTTGGGGAGGGGACTAGTCGATTACATTGACCCCAGTATTTCACTGGTACTTAATTTATCAACCCTGAAAGGACGAAAGGCAAATTTGACCTCAGAACATAGCAGCAGACAAAATACCACTAAGCATTTCATACAGTGTGCTAACAATTCTGCAGAAAGAGACCCTGTGAGACCTCTGACAACAGGTTGTTGTCCACTCTCCCTGGATTGACCAGAGCAAGTAAGACCGAGAGCTCTGAGAAGTAAAATAATAAAATAATAATAATAATAATAATAATAATAATAATAATAAGTGTTATCATGTACATTGTTTTGTCTTGGTATAAAAGATGGGCTACAGCAAATATTCTGCTCAATACCATAGATTTGCTTGTCAGTTGTTTGACCTTAACCAGTTGACCATGTCCCTTAGTGGCTGACGATATGTGCATCTCTGATCACGAGCAGAAGTAGTGGGGGAGCATCATAGCCGTTTATTGAAAGGAATTCTTGGAGGTTTGGATAATTCACCTTTGGAAACATGGGTGTTTCGTTCAACATCCTTAAACAATCCTTATTCAGGGATCTTTTGAGCAGGATGGGCTACTCAACCAGAAGAAAATTCTAACTGGGCCCTACCTGCAAGGTCGTGTGCTGTTTATCTTGATATGAGATCACTATGTCGCACACGTTTGGTTGTGATGCATGTGCCTGGTGTACCCTTATCAGATGGGTAGTTATGATGGGTATACTGGTCTTCGTATATTTTAACCCAGTGTCACTTTGATGGCATGCACTGCTCTCTCACTCAATAATGATAATAATAATAATAATAATAATAATAATAATAATAATAATAATCCTTTCGACTCTGGTACTAATTTCATTAACTGCAAAAAGGATGAAAGGCAAACTCGACCTCGGCAGAATTTGAACTCAGAACATAAAGATGGACAAAAATGTCACTAATATTTTTGCCAGATGCAGTAACGATTTTGCCAACTCAGCACCAGAGTCTAGGTCAAAATATTAAATACCAAAAGTTTAGGCAGTTTTGGATCAATTGACTAAATACAACAATACAAATACAAAACGTATGCTTTATATTGATTGACATTGCTGTGTTGTGTTGACAGGAACGTGGATATATCAGAAGAGTTGACAAGGTGCAGACAAGGCAGTGTAGTTAAGCAGCTTGCTTTCCAACTATTTGGTTTTTGAGTTCAGTCCCACTGCATGGCAACTTGGGCAAGTGTCTTCTAGTATAGCCTATATCCAACCAGTACTTGTGAGAGGATCTGGTAGTCAGAAACTGTATGGAGGTCCATCGTGTGTGTGTGTATATATATATATATATATATATGTGTGTGTGTGTGTATGTGTGTGTGTGTGTGTGTGTGTGTGTGTGTGTGTGTGTGTAAAAAAATACAAACTGGGACAAGAACGCAAAACATTTAGAAGACGATACAAAAAACACGGTCAGGACATTCTAAGCCTTCAATCTTCAGTCAAGAATCGGATCATCCTCGTAATTTCGGCTGATTAATCTAAGCCAAGCGCATTATATATATATATATGTAACTTCAAATTAATAATAAAAGGGAAAAATTAATCAATAAAATTAACTTAATTAATTAATTAATCAATCAATTAATTAATAATTTTACCAAGTAGATGATCAGTATGTTAAAATAACCTTGTGTGTTAATGTCATGGAGAGTCTTACAATAGTAGAAAAGGAATTTTTAACTCCTATTTCTAAATTCGATATGTGGTGAAGCAATTAGCTGACCCCTAATTATAATTATGTTTATAATTATAGAATATTTGTGTGAGTATATATATATATATACAACTTATAAACAAGAGCAAAAGAAAAAACTTTCTAATGCCAAATATGCCAAAACTAGACACATCATCCATAAAAATATAATTCATCACTATAAGCACGCATCTCAAAGAAAGCCGACAGAAATTTCTAAAAAATTCCGTTATTATCATATCAGACCCAATTTCAGAGTTAATTCATTAGAACCTTCTCTTCGTCAGTGATAAATGCAGCAAAGAAATATATATATATATACATGTATGTATGCATGTATGTATATATAATTGCCTGAAATGGTCGTGACTTCTGGAACTTGACTGAGGAAAGAAAGCCACGAATAACCCGTCTTTTTTTGCCTGTCCTTCTAATTGTTGTTTCTCTTCTCCGTCTTTATATCATCCATCTGTCCAAATGTTTTAATGTCCTCTATTGTGTTTTTGTTCCATTTTTATATTTATATATATATGTATATATAGTATATATCCTTTTATTCTTTTACTTGTTTCAGTGCTCCATGGTGGAGCACTGCCTTGAGGGGTTTTAGCTGAAGAAATCAACCCCAGGACTTATTTTCTGTAAGCCTGGTACTTATTCTACCATTCTCTTTTGCCAAACCACTAAGTTGCAGAGACATAAGCACACCAGTATCGGTTGTCAAGTGATGGTAGAGGGACAAACACAGACACAAAGACACATACACACACACACACAGAGAAACAACAGGCTTCTTTCAGTTTCCTTCTACCAAAATCCACTCACAAGGCTTTGGTTGGCCGAGGCTATAGCAGAAGACACTTCTTGTCCAAGGTGTCACGCAATGGGACTGAACCCAGAATCATGTGGTTGGGAAGCAAGCTTCTTATCACACTGCCATACCCATGCCTATATATATCAAAGTGATAAGAGTTAACACATGAAACTCTCAGCCCCTGAGCCACTTCGTTGCTTCTGTTAAATAATAATAATAATAATAATAATAATAATAATAATAATAATATATATATATATATATAATATATTCATGTTCTGAGTTCTATTTTTCATGTTTGTATCACTAAACCTATATGTGTGTGTGTGTACGCGCACGTGTGTGTGTGTGTGTGTGTGTGTGTGTGCATGTATGTGTGTGTGTGTGTGTGTGTGTGTGTAAATGTAGAGTATTCTTTGATACATTATAACTGTAAGGCTCCGATTTCCTGTATTGTGAATTGCTCATTTCTGATAATCAGCCTGTAATCTGAGCCAGGTTTTCTTTTGAAATATTCACTGTTTGAATATTTTTTTTGAAATATGATATGAAAGATTGATAGAAATGCTTATTCATATATTCTTTTGTTTAAAAACCTTTGTATGTACGTGCATGTGTGTGTATATACTTATATATATATATATATATATATTATATATATATATATATATAATATATATATATATATATATATATATATATATTTATACATGGTCTGATCAATAAGTATTCTGTTGCCATAGTAATGAAGCTAAAGCACGCAGAGTGAACCCACTTGACACAGATTAACCTTGGACTCTGCTCTGCAATTGCACTAAGTTTTAACATTCTAGCACACTTCCGTAGTTTACAGCAGTGCTTGGAAGGAAGTTGTGTAGCATGTGATCGCCACATTGATCATGGCGAAGTTGAGCAGAGAATCTGCATCAAATTTAGCCAAAAACCTGGCGATACCTGTTCAGAGGCTTATGCAAAGTTTTCAAAAAGTTTTCATCGTTCTCGACACATTCAAGGTGGTCTTATGCAACTGAAACCCGAGTGTCTTTTTGGCCAGCTGAAAGCAGTTTTGGCACCAACTTGGCAGACATGCATCTCATACCCAAATCTTCAGTGATGATGGACTGAACTGAACTTTAACTAATCTGCACATTCTCTGATAACTCACGGATGGTGATTCGATGATTTCCCCTCACAGCTGCATGCACATCTGCGATGTTTTTCTCAGTTCTGCTGATTGCGGGTCTCCCAGAATGTGCGTCAATATCAACATTTTTTCAGCCATCTTGGAAGCCTCTGAAATACTTGGGTGTGGATCATACACTCCTCTCCATACACTTTCTGCAACTTTGTGTAGGTCTCTGAGCAGGTATCGCCATGACAACTTTCTCTGTCTAGGTCATTGTGACAACCACACACTATAGACCTTCAAACCAAGCACTGCTGTAGACAGCAGAATTGGGCTAGAATGTTAAAACTTGGTGCACATGCACAGCAGAGTTCAAGGTCAATCTGTGCTAAGTGGCTTTGCCTTGCATGCTTTAGCTTCGTTACTATGGCAACAGTCCATATACTTATTGATCAGATCTCATATATATATATATATATATATTTGTATGTATGTGTATGTGTATTAATGTGTGTGTGTGTGTGTGTGTGACTTTGTGATTGAGTTTGTTCATCACCACCACCACCTTGCTTAACAGTCAATGTTGGTTTGTTTACATCCCCAAAATTTAGCAGTCTGGTAAAAGAGACTGATAGAATAAGTACCAGACTTTAAAATAAGTTCTGGGAGGTTTGACTAAACCTTTTAAGAGGTGCCCCAGCATGGTCACGATCCAGTGACTGAAACTAGTATAAGTGAGAGAAAAGATAAAAGAAGCAAATACAAATCTTTAATTTTTGATTAAATTTTTTAATTGTTTGTTCAGATAAACCCATTCCAAGAAAGTATCAAATGGGCTGCAAGATAAGTCTGTGGGCCGCAAGACAAAAGCCTGTGGGACACATGCGGCCTGTGGGCCTCAGGTTGGCCAGCCTTGTTTTATATAGTCATTCAAATGGCTAGAAATAGCAACCAAATTTTCTCTCTTAAATTGCTATGACACTGTGCTGGTGTTACGTAAAAAGCTCCCTTTGAACGTTGGGTCTCATGGAGGCAGTAACAAGTGACTGAGACCTTTCATGATATACCATGCTTGAGAAAACCTGTCAAACCAAGTAAAATTATGTTCATGGCCGATGTCGATGTTACGCAACTGGCACCCATGCCAGTGGCATGTAGAAAGCACCGACTACACTCTTGGAGTGGTTGGCATCCAGCCGTGGAAATACTGCCAGATCAGACTGGAGTCTGGTGCAGCTTTCTGACTTACCAGTTTTCAGTCAAAATGTCCAACCCATGCCAGCATGGAAAACAGACATTAAATAATGAAATGATGATGATTATGATGATGATGATGATGGTGATGATGATGATGATGATGATGGTGATGACGATATTGAATAATGCAAGTCCTACATGAATGAACTGCATCACACACACACACACACACACACACACACATGGACAATCATACATGTGTACACTGTCTGAGAGAAAGATAGTAAAGTTTGGCTGGAATGGCTCCGATCATAGACACAGACCTGTCTGGTCAGGTCTGATTCGGGGTTAAACAACATCAACATTTTAAATAATGAACTACTGAAAATAGTTCTTTTAACAATCAGCCAGATTGTCAGCGAAAATTCTGTTCAAAAGCAAGAAAAATAAATAACTAAATTAAAACTAATGATGATGGTGGACGCACGCACACACACACACACACACACACACACACACACACACACACACACAATCATTCAATTACACACATACTCATGCACACAATCACAGTCATACAATCACACACTTACTGATATGCACAGTCTCGCATACACATACATGTACAGAATGATACACACAACAAACACATGCATGGAAATACACATATATACATACATACATACATACATACACATGTAAAAACACATGCATATACACACACACACGCACTTGCACATCCATATATACATAGACATTTATAGCATGGAAAGCGGACGCTAAACGATGATGATAATGATGATGATGATGATATAGTAAAAAGTTACATATGCACAAACATGCAGAAAATCATATATATATATATATATATATACACGTACATCACATATATAGAAACACACATGCATATACATCTTTACACACACACACACACATGCATACACATACTCCCTCTTTCTCTATCTCTCTGTCTGTTTGTCTGCCTGTCTCTCTCTCTCTCTCTCTCTCTCTCTCTCTCACACACACACACACACACAACACACACACACACACAATCATTCAATTACACACATACTCATGCACACAATCACAGTCATACAATCACACACTTACTGATATGCACAGTCTCGCATACACATACATGTACAGAATGATACACACAACAAACACATGCATGGAAATACACATATATACATACATACATACATACATACACATGTAAAAACACATGCATATACACACACACACGCACTTGCACATCCATATATACATAGACATTTATAGCATGGAAAGCGGACGCTAAACGATGATGATAATGATGATGATGATGATATAGTAAAAAGTTACATATGCACAAACATGCAGAAAATCATATATATATATATATATATATATATACACGTACATCACATATATAGAAACACACATGCATATACATCTTTACACACACACACACATGCATACACATACTCCCTCTTTCTCTATCTCTCTGTCTGTTTGTCTGCCTCTCTCTCTCTCTCCTCTCTCTCTCTCTCACACACACACACACACACACACACACACACACACAAACACAAACACACACATGTACAATTACATAATTATCCATTGCGGGATGATAAACCAAAACTCAAGGTCTCTTTATGAAAGTCACACAACAGTGATGTTAATTGCAATGATGGTGATGATGGTGATGATGTGATGATGATGATGATGGTGATGATGATGATGATGATGATGATGATGATGATGATGATGATGATGATGATGATGATGATGGTGATGATGGTGATGATGGTGATGATGGTGATGATGATGATGATGATGATGATGATGATGGTGATGATGGTGATGATGTGATGATGGTGATGATGGTGATGATGATGATGATGATGATGATGATGGTGATGATGATGATGATGATGATGGTGATGATGATGATGATGATGATGATGGTGATGATGATGACGACGACGATGATGATGATGATGATGATGATTTTAATAATAATAATAACTAGTACACAATTTGATTCCACCTTGCCGGCAAACCTCTCCACTGAAATCCACAAAACTGAAACCTAAGCCATTTGAGGATGATTTCAAGGCCTCCAGAAGAAGAAAGGTTAGAGGCAATATAAATACACTCTATAACAGCTATCCCAGCATGCAATGCTGTTGACTCCACCCTCAAGAGTGTTTACATAAGCATGCTTGATCAGGGCTGACATGGGGCTAAACAACACCGTTGGCAGCATTTACACCCAATAACCTTATATATACACTCGCTGTAGCTTCCTTTTGAACTGAGAAACATCCTAAAACATGGCCAATGGCTAGGTTTACCTCTCTTCACTACTTCACCTTCGACATAGTCCCAGCAACGTGGAATCATTGATATCTTACTTCATTTAGTAACTTGAAGGTTTTATATTTCAGGCAACTACCATCACCACTACCACAAACACTATCACCAGCACCATCATCACTAACAACAACAACAACAACAACAGCATTATCAGCAACAGTACCACTACCAGCAACAACAACAACAACTCTTATCACCGGCACCACCATCAGCAATGACATTATCATCACCAAAAAACATTATCCCCATCATTAACAACAGCAATATTATCGCCTACAGCATTATCACCCGCAACATTATCACCATAACAACATTATCAACATAAACAACAACAACATTAGCATAACAGCATTATCAACACAAACATTATCACAAACACCACCACCAACAACATCATTAACACCAACATCATTAACACCAACAACATTATCAACACAAACAACATTATCACCACCACCACCAGCAACAGCATTATCATCACCACAACAACATTAACACCAACAACATTATCACCATCAAGAACAACACTATTACCACTTCCATCACCAACAGTATCACTTCTACCATCATTACTACAACCACCAATGCTCTCTGCACAATTCTCAGTGTGGAGGTGATAGTGTTGGTGGTAGCCGCAGAGATTGTAGTACTAGTGGTAGTGATGATAAAGTTAATATTGACAGTTGTAGAATTGACTGTATTGATGATAGTAACTTTGGTGGTGGTCATCATCGTTTAACATCCGTTTTCCTTGCTAGCATGGGTTGGACAGTTCGACCGGGGTCTGGAAAGCCAGGAGACTGCACTAGGCTCCAGTCGGATCTGTGCCAGAGGAGGCTAGCAACGACCACAGTTGGTTGGTGCTTATTATGTGCCACCGGTCAAGGTGGTGCTGGCATCGGCCACATTCGGATGATGCATTTTATGTGCCACCATCACGGGTGTGATAAAAGTGATGTTGGTGGTAGCAGTGATAGTATTGTTGATGCTAGTGTGGCACTAGTGTTGCTGTTAATGTCGTAGTAGTGTTATTCTCTGTGTGGTTGTGGTGATAGTAATTTTGATGGCAGTTGTAGTGAAAATTGTGTTGGTTGTCATAGTGTTAGTAATAATGTGCAACTGATAGGGACAATGTCTCTTTCAACACACACACATACACACACACACTTTGAAAGTGAAAGTAGACATGTATCCCAACCATCACCACATGGGTATGTGTTGGTGGAATACCAGACAAATATCATTGAAATCAGATACATTGGACAATGTAGTCTCTGATATACAAGGAGATGGGGTGGGCACATTTGGAACAGCTTTGATCGTAGATCTGCTAGATCAAAGCTGACCTGGGGATAAAGCAAGACCAATTTACATACACCAATATAGATGAAAAATGCAATAACCAATGAAAACAAAGCTTCTGTGTGTCACATGACCAGTCTAACAATAAGCAATGAAGGCTTCTTAGCAAGCCTCATGACATGGTTTATAACACACAAAGAGAAAACTTCAGTGCCAGTCATATGACCTGACTTATAAACCAGCCAATGGGAGCAAGTATATCAATGTCAATCACATGACCCAACCCCAACAGTAACCATGAAGCCAAGGTTAATGAACTGCTATGTCAGTCACATGACCTCACATGACCTAGCTTATATAGCAGACTGAAGAGTTGGACAATTAAGTTCTGACTAAATAAATATTTAACTGTTCTATATATTGTGGGTATATGGTGTAGTGGTTAAGAGCGCAGGCTACTAACCCCAAGATTCCAAGTTTGATTCCAAGCAGAGACCTGAACAATAACAATAATAATAATAATAATTATAATAATAATAATAATAATAATAATAATAACATCGAAGAATACCTTAGGAATGAGAACCCAGGTTCGAAATTTCCCCAAGACACCTGAAGAAGGCTGGAGGGTATATCAGCCGAAACGTTGTTAACAACAAACAAGATGAGGACAAATATCCATCAAATGTAAATAATGTAAATAATGTAAATATTTAACTGGTTTCTGTCAGCCATAGTAAAAACAATAACAACCACCAACACTCTCCTCACAACCATAACTGTCACTACCACCACTGCAACAAATATGAATCTCTATGTTTATGTTTATTATATTATTATTATTATTATTATTGAGTGAGAGAGCAGTGCATGCCATCAAAGTGACACTGGGGTCAAATATACGAGGCCCAGTATACCCATCATGACTACCTGTCTGATAAGGGTACACCAGGCACATGCATCACAACCAAATGTGCGCGACACGGTGATCTCATGGTGATCTCATAAACAGTGCATGACCTTGCAGGTGGGGCCCAGTTAGAAACTTCTTCTGGTCGAGTAGCCCATCCCACTCAAAAGGTCCCTGAATAAGGGTTGTTTAGGGATATTATTATTATTATTATTATTATTATTATAAGTAGTAGTAGTAGTAGTAGTAGTAGCAGCAGCAGCAGCAGTAGCAGTAGTAGTAGTAGTAGTAGTAGTAGTAGTAGTAGTAGTAAGGTGATCAGCTGGTAGAATTGCAAGCACAGCAGACAAAATGCCTAACAGTATTTCATCTATCTCGACTTTCTGAGTTCAAATTCCACCAAGGTGGACTTTGCCCTTCATCCTTTGCAGGTCAATGAAATACGTAGCAGTTAAATACTAGGGTTGAGTTAATCGACTTACCCCACTCCATTAAAATTGCTGGCCTTGAGCCAAAATTCGAAACCACCATAAAGCAGTGAGCTCACAGATACGTTTACCATGCTGGACAAAAATGCTTAGTGGCATTTTGCCCCATCTTTTATGTTCTGAGTTCAAATATGCTGAGGTTGACTTTGCTTTCGTCTTTTTGAGATCAATAAAATAATAATAAAAACCTATAAAGTACTAAGATCGATTTTATTGAGTTGCCCCCTCCCCTCAAAATTGATGGCCTTGTGCCAAAATTAGAAAGAATTGTTGTTGTCATTATCACCATTATTATCATTATCATTATTATTATTATTATTATCATTATTATTATTATTATTATTATGTTTTCGATGGTTTTATCTGTTGGTATTTTCTTGTAGTGTTTCTGTTGTTGTTCTTGTTCTTGTTGTTAGGAAGTGAGAACTGAACAGGTGCATAGAGAAGGAAGAAGAGGAAGAAGAGACGACAAGGAAGAGCTTGTCGTGGCAGGAGGGGGAGTGTTCAAGAGTCTTGGAGGATTCTTCAGATTGCACAGAGAAATGTTACAGAAGAATATGGATGGATGAATGGATGAGAGGTAGAATACATAAACGCCGCCACCCATACTCCATACACACTCATCTCGACAACACTATTACTGGCACTGCCACACACACACACACACACACTTCACCATAACCAAGTATATTACCAGACAGACCTCATCACCACGGCAACAGCAGAGGCTTCATGTATGAGCACCGCTAATACAAGAGTTACATCACATACACAGTCATGGCTCTGTGGTTAAGAAGTCTGCTTCCTAACCATGTTGTCTTGGGTTCAGTACTACTGCGCAGTACCTTGTACGAGTGACTTCTACTATGGCCTTGTGAGTAGATTTAGGAAACAGAAACTGAAAGAAGCCCATCATATATATATAAATGATGATGATGATGATGATTGATTGATTGATTGATATATATATATATATATATAATATATATATATATATAACAGAAATATGTTACAAAAAGAAAATAGAAACTAAACGTGGAAATGTAAGGGGAAAGTAAGAAAAATCAACGAAAATGCACATTGTAAATAAAAACAAAAAGGCTTTATTTATATATATATATAATATATATATATATATATTATATATATATATATATATGTATATATATATATATAATAATAATAATAATAATAATAATAATAATTTGAGGAATATTATTCCAAACTTACAGGGAAAAATTCAATTTAGAAATACTAATTCAAATTTCACAAAATATAATATATATATAAATTAGAAAAAAAACACCTTTTATCAATTCAAAATGAAAAATTAAATTACACCATCTAGAAAATTACATATAATAGAAATATTAAATATCTATATATATATATATATATATATATATATATATATATATAGATAGAGAGAGAGAGAGAGAGAGAGAGAGAGGTGGTACAACAAGGCACCAGTGTTTACTGAAAATAGAAGTCAATACATTCATGCTGCTATAGTAAAGCTTCAATGTGTATATACTGGCAAAGATATGTGAGGGCAGCGAACATAAAAAAATTTCATCATACCTCTGGGAAGAACATTAGATAAATGGACAATCCAGAATTGGATAATCTATATATATCCAACTCATGCTAACATGGACAACAGCTGTTAAATGATGATGATATATATATCATCATCATCATCATCATCTAATGCTTGAAAAATTAACATGCATGTGGCTGAGTACTCCATAGACACATATACTCTTAAACCTTTCATTACCAACCCAGCTGAAACCACTTCTGTTTCTGAGTACAAATGTCTTGTCTTCAAAAGTTTTGAATTAAAATCCTCCACCTAACATTAGTCACAATTTATGTTCCTAACACTAGCTTAATGATAACTAAGTTATTTCACTAAATTCTTTGTTATATTTAAAGTAATTGAAAGAAATACAGAGCATCTCAACAGATATATGGTAACAAAAGGGTTAAAATATATAATAGAGAAACCATTCTTAACCCTTTCGTTACCAACCCGGCTGAAACAGCTTCTGGCTCTGTAGTACAAATGTCTTGTTTTCATAAGTTCTGAATTAAAATCTTCCACCAAACCTTAGTCACAATTTATGTTCCTAACACTAGCTGAATGATAACTAAGTTATTTTACTAAATTCTTTGTTATATTTAAAGTAATTGAAAGAAACACAGAGCATCTCAACAGAAATATGGTAACAAAATGGTTAAAATATATAATAGAGAAACCATTCTTAACCCTTTCGTTACCAACCCGGCTGAAACAGCTTCTGGCTCTGTAATACAAATGTCTTGTTTTCATAAGTTCTGAATTAAAATCTTCCACCAAACCTTAGTCACAATTTATGTTCCTAACACTAGCTGAATGATAACTAAGTTATTTTACTAAATTCTTTGTTATATTTAAAGTAATTGAAAGAAACACAGAGCATCTCAACAAAAATATGGTAACAAAAGGATTAAAGTAGTTCTCAGGGAGATCCAGCAAAGACTGGGAATGAATGACGCTATCATTCATTCCCAGTCTTTGTGAAAACTCCCTGAGAACTACTTTAACCCTTTAACATTTAAACTGGCTATATCCGGTCCAAAGTATTCTGCCTGTTTTATGTTCAAACTGGCCAGATTTGGTCTTTCACACCGACCCTACAATATCGTTTTAAAAATCAACAGCTACCTCATCAAAATATCATAGCTCCAAGATAATACCTGATTAGTTCAAGGCAATGTGGATAAAAAAGGATTAATTTTGGCAGAATAATGCAAACACTAAAGGGTTAAGACATAATGTGACAAGAGTGGCCACTTGAATTACTCATTTTTGCCAGTGTAGTTGACTGGGGCAACATGAAATGAAGTATCTTGCTCAAGGGTACAACACATCACCGAGAACCAAACTCATGGTGTTATGACCATGCACCACATACCCTAACAACTGAGCCACACGTCTTCATTTGGGTATAGTAAGGGGAATGAGGAGGACTGAAGGGTCTTGTAATTCTGTGATGCAGATGATCTAACCATCAGCAATACAAAATTTAGGGAACCAGCCAGCCAGCCAGCCAGCCTCCTGATCATCAATTAATTTGGTTGACAGTCTTTATTTCATACCAGAGGCTGCTCAGTTAAGTCGTTCCCTGGTGACATAGGCACCACTCAACTTAGATTAGTTAATTAGTGACTTCAGAGTAAAAGCTAAATGGAATCAGAGATTAGTTAATTAGTAACTTCAGAGTAAAAGCTAAATGGACTCAGGGAATCAGAGATTCTGGAGATGGACAGTATTCAAGTTAAAGAGCTCTCAGTTGGATGTAGATTCAAAGAGGTTCAAGTTGATGCTTATGTCAGGAAGGAGAAGGTAAAACTTTATAACAGAGAGCAAGACTGGAAGTTCCTTTGAGACAATCTGCTGAGGAAAGCAGGCATGATATGATGGTAATGATGATACATACATACGTACATACATACATATGTATACACACATATTTATGAATATACATACACATCTATCTATCTATCTATCTATCTATCTATCTATCTATCTATCTATCAATCTATCTATCTATCTATCTATCTATCTATCTATCTATTATTTAACTATCTCTATCTATCTATCTATCTCTTTCACACACACTCTCTCTCTCTATCTATCTATCTATTTGTCTATCTATTTAACTATCTCTATCTCTATCTCTTTCACACACACTCTCTCTCTATCTATCTATTTGTCTATCATTCTGTCTATTTATCCATCTATCTATCAATCTCTCTATCTATCTATCTATCTATCTATCTATCTATCTATCTATCTATCTATCTATCTAACAATCTGTCTGTTTGTCTGTCTGTCTGTCTATCTATCTATCTATCTATCTATCTACCTATCTATCAATCGATTTATTTATCTACACACACACACACACACACACACATGCACACTCACACACACACGTGCACACACAAACACACACACACACGTGTGCAGACACACACACAAACACACACATGGAAACACACATACACTAATGGCATACATTGCTTGCTAACCTTCTTGCGGTCATTGACTCTTTCCTATCTAATTTCCCAAATAAAATAGTAATAATAAATAACAGCATAATTATAGCTTTCTAACTTGCTAAATAGGTTAATATTACTCTCTGCAAATAGATATGAGAGATACAAAAGGCAATTTTAAACATAGGTGTTTTATAAATTACATATAATGGTAAAATAAGAGATATTTCCCCCACTTGGCATTTCTCTATTTTACATGGTCATCATCATCATCATCATCATCATCATGTATTGCCTTTAACCTTTCTTCTTCTGGAGGCCTTGAAATCATCCTCAAAAGGCTTAGGTTCCAATTTTGGGGATTTCAGTGGAGAGGTTTGCCAGCAAGGTGGAATCAAATTGTGTACTAGTTATTATTATTATTATTAAAATCATCATCATCACCATCATTATCATCATCATCATCATTATCATCATCGTTATCATCATCCCACCATCAGCACCACCAAAGCAACCATCACCACTACCACCATCATTGTCATCATCATCATCATCATCATCATCATCACCACCATCAGCACCACCAAAGCAACCATCACCACTACCACCATCATTGTCATCATCATCATCATCATCATCATCATTATCCATCTATTTTCCATTCTGGCAAGGGTCTGACAGCCTCAATGGCATCCAAAGAGACTGAGGACCATGCCTTGCCTCTGATGTCTCAGCTTTAGCAAGGGCTTGAACCCAGAATGCAAAGAGCCGGAAGACATATAGCAAAATATTTTGTCCAGTGCTCAAATGATTCCACCAATTGACTGAAACACACACACACACACACACACACACACACACATATATATTGATTAGTTTGTTTAACCCTTTAACAATCAGATTACTCTATCAAATGCAAAAAGCAAAGGCCCCCTTCATTCGAGAATGACCATGGGATTGCAACTAGAAAGTTACCCTCCAAGGCACAACTCCGGGCAAGGTTGTTTACGGGAGACCAACAGACGCCCATGCATACCAGCCTCCCCTTCTCCATGCCAATGATGTTATCTAAGGGAAAGGCAAAGGGGCCAATACAGCTTGGTACCAGTGACGTTGCAACTCATTTCTACAGCTGAGTGAACTGGAGCAATGTGAAATAAAGTGTCTTGCTCAAGAACATAACACAGAGCCTAGTCTGGGAATTGAACTCACTACCTCATGATTGTGAGCCTGATGCTCTAACCACTGGGCCATATATATCCACATTGTTTTTAATTAATCATGCATTATTTTATAGCCTCAAAGTTTTTATGATGTGATCCCTTTTTTTTAGAATGACATGAAAGGGTAGGTGTGAGAGTCCGGATCTGACTGGGTTAAGCATAAAACAGGTACAATATTTGGGCTAGATACAGCTGGATATGACTGGATATGGCTGGATATGGCTGGACATGCCTGGATATCACTGGATTTGACTGGATATGGCTGGATACGACTGGATATGGCTAGATATCACTGGATATGCCTGGATATCACTGGATATGGTTGGATATGACTGGATATGACTTGATATGGCTGGATATGACTGAATATGGCTAGATATCACTGGATATGCCTGGATATCACTGGATATGACTGAATATAACTGGATATGACTTGATATGGCTGGATATGGCTGGACATGCCTGGATATCACTGGATATGGCTGGATATGGTTGGATATGACTTGATATAGCTGGACATGACTGGATGTGGCTTGATATCACTGGATATGACTGGATATGGCTGGATGTGGCTGGATATGACTGGATATGGCTGGTCAGTTAAAATCCTAAAGATTTAAAACAAGAATAACCGCAGACCTTGTTGGAGAATTCAATGCCTAGAAGCTGGGATAATTACATATCTTAAATCTTTTATCCTTTCCTTGTTTCAGTCATTTGATTGTGGCCATACTGGAGCACCACCTTGGAGAAATTTAGTTGAATGAATTAACCCAGTAGCTTCTTTTTTGAAATGTGGAACTTATTCTATCATTCTCTTTTGCCAAACCACTAAGTCATAGGAATGTCAATACATCATGATTGTGAAACAGTGGTGAGAGGCAAACATAGACACACAAACACACATGTATCTGTATGTATGTATGTATGTATGTATGTGTGTGTGTGTGTGTGTGTGTGTGTGTGTGTGTGTGTATATGTATATATATACATGCATGTGTGTGTTTGTGTGTAGTCAATGGGCTTCTTTCAGTTTCTGCCTACCAAATCCACTTACAAGGCTTTGGTCAGCCTGGGGGCTATAGTAAAAAAAAACAAAAAAACACTTGCCCAAGGTGCCACATGGTGGGACTGAACCTGGAACCATGCAGTTGGGTAGCAAACTTTCTACCACACAGCCATGCCTGCACCTATACGGCAAATTTAATTGCAACAGCTGCATTTCTGCTTTGCCATTTGCAATCATCAAGCCATGATGAGCTGATGAAGAACAAAACATACATCTGGTTATTGTGATCAAATTTACATTAACTCTGTGTGTGTGTGTGTGTGTATGCATCCAAGGGCACATGTCAATGTGTGTAAGTGTGTATGTGCATGTATGTGCATCTGCTTGTGTGTGGATGTCCAAGGCACGTGTGAATGTATGTGGTGAAGTCCGTTGTAAGAGTGCAGAGAACTTTTGATTTGACAAATAATCTATAATTTGTCTTCCTTCCCTTTGTCATACACACACACACACACACACACACACACACATGATGTTACACATTCACTTACACACTAATTCGTCTGTACACACACACACACACACACACACACACATACACACACATACACACATGATGTTACACATTCACTTACACACTAATTCGTCTGTACACACACACACACACACACACACACGCACACACATATACACACATGATGTTACACATTCACTTACACACTCATTCATCTGTACACACACACACACACGCACGCACATACATACACTGACGTAATGTTACAAGCAGGACCAATTACACACATTCCTACGAATACACACACACACGCATACACAAATGCACACACATACACATACATAAACAAACACACACACACACATACACTGACGTAATGTTACACACAGGACCAGTTACACACATTCCTATGAATAAACACACAAACATTCTCTCACACAAACGCATACACACACACACACACATACACATGCATACACACACACACACACATTCATACACAAACAGAATCATATGTACACACCCTGACACACCCTTACACACACACACACATACTCAAGTAATTACACAAAGCAATATTGCTGTATGTATGCGCAACAGATGTGATACTGGAGAGATAAATTAAATTACTTAATTAGTTCAATAAATTAGTATTGATGGTCACATCGACTCCACCAACATCCTAACCATCGACACCACCGCCCCCTGCCGACCCCCTCCCAACACAAACATCTTCCTAGTCGACCACTATCTCCATACACCACCACCACCACTTTCTCCCTGCGCTGCCACCACCATCTACAATACTAAGACCTCTGAGTGAATATGTGTGTGTGTATGTGTGTGTATGTATATATTTGTGTGTGTATATATATATATACACACATACACATACACACACCCACCCATATATATAACATACATATATATATATTCACTTAGAAGCCTATATATACATATATATATATATGTATATACACACATATATATATATACACACGTGTATGTATGTATATATACATATATATATATGTATGTATGTGTATATACATATATATATATATGTTTATGTATGTATGAATGTGTATATATACATATATGTGTATGTATATATATAAATATGTGTGTGTGTATTATATGATATATATATATATATATATATATATATATATATATGCAGACAGTGTTATAGATGGCAGTGTGATCATGTAGATACAGACATGGTTATGTTGTTAAGTTTGCTTTGCAACTTTATGGCTTCAGGTTTGTTCCTGGAGAAACTTGAGCAGGTGTCTCAGGTTGATGATGATGATGATGATGATGATGATGATGATTTGAGTGGAATTTGGTGGACAGAAACTGTCAGAAGCACACACAGTCTGAAGCTACCTATCAAGAATCCTTAACAACACTTGACCGCTAAGTATTACCACCAAGAGGGCAGTGAGATGGTAGAATCATCAGTGTGTCAAGTAGAATTCTTAGTACCATTTTGTCTGTCATTATGTTCTGAGTTCAAATTGAGCCAAGGCTGGCTTTGCCATTTGTTGTTTCAGGATTGATTAAATAAATTACCATTTGAGTACTGAGGGGTGGGGGGTGTCAATGTAATCATCATCATCATCATTATCATTTAATGTCCATTTTCCATGTTGTCGTGTGTTGGACAGTTTGACGAGATCTGATGTGTCCAAAGACTGCATCAGGATCCAATGTCTGCTTTCTCATGGCTTTTATACCTGGATGCTCTTCATGGTGTCACACACTTTACAGTGTGGACTGGGTGTGTTTTTTTTTTTCATACCACCTGCTGACCAAGACGCCTAACAGTCAACAGTCCAGTCTACCTGGCTGTGTAAGTAGACACCACCATAAAGTAGAGTTCCCTGTACTGTATCCATGACTAAAACTCTGAATAGTCAACAGTCAGTGGCAGACTGGGTCTAAAAATATTGGTTGCCAGGAGACTAAAGGGGCCCACCTGCAACTATAAGGGCACCCACCCGCAACTACAAGAAGGCTCTTACTCGCAACTACAATGCTATCATTTAATTTTTTTTTTTTTTGTTAAAAGTATTCTTTTCAACTGTCTTCAAACACAGCCAGGCTGAAATAATTAATGCATTCTTCCAGGAGTGAATAGAAAATTCTCAAACTTGAGTGGATGGGCCCCTTAGATACTAATATGGGATCCAATATATGAATTCTAATGGCACAGGGGCCCACTTGCCATCAGACAAGCTGGCAACCTGGCCAGTCTACCACTGTGATTAGTCCAGTATAACTAACTGCAACTTGGTACAACATTGTGGTGTAATTCACTATATTATATCAATGAGTAAGACACCCTAACTGTCAACAGTGTATCCTGCAATTTTAGATTCAATTTCTGGCTATAGCTACTCCATGCTGGTACCATACTGGTGCCATATAAAAGGCATCTGTGCTGGCAATATACAAAAAACACCCCTGCTGGTGCCACTTAAAAAACACCCCTGCTGATGCCACATAAAAAATACCCCTGCTGGTGCCACATAAACACCCCTGCTAGTACCACATAAAAACACCCCTGCTGGTGCCACATAAAAAACACCCCTGCTGGTTCCACATAAAAACACCCCTGCTGGTGCCACATAAAAAACACCCCTGCTGGTGCCACATAAACACCCCTGCTAGTACCACATAAAAACACCCCAGCTGATGTCACGTAAAAAACACCCCTGCTGGTTCCACATAAAAACACCCCTGCTGGTGCCACATAAAAAACACCCCTGCTGGTGCCACATAAAAAATACCCCTGCTGGTGCCACATAAAAAACACCCTGCTAGTACCACATAAAAAACACCCCAGCTGATGTCACGTAAAAAACACCCCTGCTGGTGCCACATAAAAAAAACCCCTGCTGGTGCCACATAAAAAATACCCCTGCTGGTGCCACATAAAAAACACCCTGCTAGTACCACATAAAAAACACCCCTGCTGGTGCCACATAAAAAACACCCCTGCTGGTGCCACATAAAAAACACCCTGCTAGTACCACATAAAAAATACCCCTGCTAGTACCACATAAAAAATACCCCTGCTAGTACCACATAAAAAACACCCCTGCTGGTGTCACATGAAAAACACCCCTGCTGGTGCCACATGAAAAACACCCCATGCTGGTGCCACATAAAAAACACCCCTGCTGGTGCCACATAAATGTTACATTTATAAATGTTATGGGAGTGACATAAATGTTAAAAAGATACTAATGTTAGATATATAAAGCAATTAATATCAAATATGAAGTACAAAACCATGAACAAGTTCCTCTTCTGATATGTATATATATATATATATATATATATATAAAGTTAATCCAAACAAGAAAACACAAAAAAAACACAACGCGAGGACGTGGAACAAATAAAGTATTATTGGACGCTCAGGAAAGAAGGAAAAAAGGAGTTTAACGTTTCGAGTGGAGCTCTTCGTTGGAAACATAGGAGAAGGAAAGATCCAGAGAAGGGAAGACAGAGGAAAAAAAATCGCCAACGGTACACACGCGGTCACATATATATATATATATATATATATATATATATTATATTAAATTAGAGATAAAACCACTATTAGGCAAATCATACAATGAAAAACTTAAGCCAATACATAAGATTATTTAATTTATATTATTTAAATATATAACAAAATTATTAAAAAAATATAATTAATATAACACTACGATCGTTTCATGGCTGTTAATTTCTTTAAATTTTCTAGTTACAGTCATACATATATATAGATATAGATAGATAGATAGATAGATAGATAGCAAGACATTGGACAGTCAGTGTGTTGCGTTTAAGAAGACCACAGAGCATAGAGCTTGATAAGTGGCCCTTTAATTGACAGCAGTAAAAGTGACATTTTCTACATGCTATATTAAACATTTTGTTACTTATGTAGTATTTTATCTGTAACATAATTGTTTTTTTATTGAATTATTGTTGTATTTTTGTGAATTATTTATATCACAACAAACATCACAACAGTGATTCATCACATTATTCAAAAAGTCAATAAGATGTATATCAATGGTCATCCGTTGATATCTATCTTGGGTCATGAAAGGTCAACAATCTGCTTTCTGTCCATCAGTTTGCAGTGTAAGTTTAAATAAATATCTATTTTTATGCAAACCAACAGATTCATAAGAGGCCTTCGTTGTGGTCAATCAATCTTCAAGAAATAGCAGTCAAATCTCCTTCAAATTGCATCCTAGAAACTTAAATAAGAATACAACACATTAGATAATGTCCTTCTAGTACATGATCCTAAAAAAACAGAATGGTCATGACTGGAGTGTCTTTGAACATATATCTGTTCAAACAGGGCTAAGCTGGGGCAAACAAAATCAAACCATAAAGAATATTTCCATAATGAAACAGTTACATTGACAAATTTTGGTTCACTTTGTCAGTGCTAGATCAACCATTAACCAAAATAAGTATGTGCTTAGGGCATCAAGGGGAGGTGTGGTCAACACAGAAATGGTAAATGGTTTACAACACAAAAGAAATTACTTTAAACCTACTAAAATAATTATCCCAACTGGTTTATGATCGAAAATATAATTAGGGGTTGATTCCATCCAACAGTTCTTGAGATGTCTTGTCGATGGACAAACAAACAAACAAACACAACTGAAAACAATACCTCTGCCTTCGCTAAGGTGGAGGTAACAATATATTAATTAAAACAAGAGCACTCATAAAGCGCAAACTTCCACCAAGGCAACGCCAACATCCTCTTAATGATTAGCCGGAAATGATTTTTAAAATGAGAATATCTGAAATAAACTCAACTGCTCTCACAAACAAGAATACTAAAAAAATGAACCCTACCACTCTCAAAAATTAAGTTTAAAAAACCAGAAAAATAATCCAGAATCTTTGTCTAGTACCGGATTGATATGAAAAATTTTATCAGTTTGTGCCAGTCACAAGGCCAAACATCCCTGAAAGTTTCATCTGAATCCATCCAGTGGTTCTTGAGATATCTTGTCCATGGACAAACAAACAAACATGACTGTAATCAATACCTCGACCTTCGCTAAGGAAGAAGTAATAAGAGAAGACTTAAAAGCCAAATGTAAAAAGAAACAAAAGTAAGTCCTAAATGAAGTTCTTTACAAAACAACAAAACTGCAATACTCCAAGTAACTTTCGTTCACCACCTTCAAACTTATGAAACTCCACAGAACAACAAGTGAACAAATTTGATAACTTCCAAATCATTTCATTCTATTCATTATCCAGGTTTGTTTTGTATAAAATAAAATAAAATAAAATAAAATAAAATAATCAACAAAAATATTCGTCATATACTTTTACTAATTATTGTTTCTAATGTGGAGATAATTTTTAATGTTATTAACAAGTCACGCACGGCTGAGTGTACGAACGTATTTAGCTGTGATGGTGTTCAAAGAGCAAACAGCTGTTCTAGACACCTTGGAGTCGATCCACCATATATTTTTGTTCTTTTGTTTTTGTTTTTGTTTTCTTTTTTTGTTTTGCTCTTGGAGCTAACAAGTACAGTTAATTATCGTTATCAAACATAGATTTTTCAATAAAACCAATTAAAAAATTAACTATTACATCCAGTATCATCATCATTTAACGTCAGTTTTCCATCCTGGCATGGGTTGGACGGCTTGACAGGAACTGGAAAAGGCCAGGTGTTGCACCAGATTCCATAGTCTGTTTTGGTCTGGTCTCTACAGCTGGATGACCTTGTAGGAAATGAGTTGGCACTGGATGGGTGATTCACAATTCCATACATAGTTCATGGAAGGAAAAGGCAAGGACAAGATCTCTCCGAAACAAATAACAATAATAATTTATTTCACCTAAATAAACATTTCATCTCTGGACATCGGTAGCCTGGACGCCTTGGTATGGAAGCAGCAAGGTTGGCAGTTAGACACAAAAATACGAAGACATTTTCACAGACTCGCAGCATCACTCGCCGTCAGAATTCCAGCTCCACGGAGCTGGTCTAAGTTGCATCCTGTCTGGACAGAAGCCAGGGCCGAAGAGGATGAATGGGTGGTCAAGCCTAGCTGCTGCTGATGATTGCACATGCGTATAAGGGGCTTCCGTCAGATCTCCGGAAAGCTCTAATTCTATGCGCATGCATGGATGAATGTTCCACAAAGGCGTCTCGACCAGGCATCGCTACAACCTTTCTAATGCCAACCACTTTACAGTAGGGTGTACTGGGTGCTTATTACGTGGCACCATCACCATGATATGGTCCAGTCCTTGTTGCAGAATAGAGTGTGCCCCAATGATCCTAGGAGCACTGCCAGCAGAGAGCAGGACCCTTGTAGGATGTCCTATGTTGGATATGTCAAAGGATAGAGCCCAGACTAAATATGGACCTTCTCTTCCCAGAGGTAGAAATTGCAGACTTGCTAGTTATTCACAAGGTAAGGTTGTACAGAGAGATGCCATCCTCAATGACTAATGTAGCACCTTCATTATCAACAACAACAATGCCAAAGAAGATATTCCAGAAAGGAACTGTAAACTGATGGACCAAGTTAATATAGTAACAGGAAAAGTCATGGTACAAGATAATTAGAAAGAAGTCAAGCTTAAAAGATATGTAATTTGGTTTTGTACCAGAACAAGGTACCGGTAAGTGGCCACTTTAGTGAGAAACTACAAGAGGTGTTCTTAGCAAAGAGTAAGACAACATCTAGCATTCATTGATGTGGAGAACACCCCTTGACAAAGGCCAAAGCTCTGTAATCTGGTCGTTGCTGAATAAACTGGATGTAGATGAATGGTTAATGAGAACCATGCAAACCATATACAACAAGGTGAGAATTAGCAATGAGTTTAGTAAGGAATTCTGCATGTAGATAAGTGTCCATCAGGACTTGTTTATTATAATCCTTAAGACCATGACAAAAGTGTTCAAGGCTGGATGTTCCTGTATTCCAATGGTTTAGCTCTTAGAGATGAATCTGTCAAAGATTTAAAGATATTCCAAATGAAGAAGCAAAGCCTAGAAGTGAGAGGCCTCAAAGTAAACCTAGCAAAGACAAAAGTTTTAGTTAGGAGAGAAGAATGGATCATGATGTGATGTGGGTGTAGTCGTGCAGAAATGAGTCAGTAGGAATTCTGTATGTCAGAAACGTTAGCACGCCAGGCAAGATGCGTAGCAGTATTTCGTCTGCTGTTACGTTCTGAGTTCAAATTCCGCCGAGGTCGACTTTGCCTTTCATCCTTTCGGGGTCGATTAAATAAGTACCAGTTATACACTGGGGTCGATGTAATCGACTTAATTCGTGTGTCTGTCCTTGTTTGTCCCCTCTGTGTTTAGCCCCTTGTGGGTAGTAAAGAAATAGGAATTCTGTATGATGAATCCAATGTAAACTATGGGATACATAAGAGATGTTGTGCAATCACAGGTGGACGGATGGAGAAAGGAAAATTCATACATGGACAGGTACACAAGAGTAGTGTGCAACAAAAGCACCTGTGAAATAATTTTTTCTAAATACTTAAAAGGCTCCATTGAAATAGTTTAAGTGAGGTGACTTAATTAGCATTAGGGGTGAATATTCTAAAAGCTTACTATACCAGAGTAAGGATGAAGTGGGAAAAGTTTAGAGGAATATTACTTTGGCTTGTAGCAAAGAAATACTTGAAATGAAGGGCTGACTGTGTGAATCTTGTATGTGAGCTCCAGTAGATATATAGTGCTAATGTGCATGGACAATGAATCACAAATGAGCTGAGAAAAAAACTAGGTATAAGAGCAATCAGGTATTGTATGTAAGAGAGAAGATGAGCTGGTGTGGTTATGTGTTGAGAATGGAGAATGACAATTGGGTAAAGAAATGCTAAGTGATCCAAATAGAAGGATCCTGCAGAAGAGGAAGGTTAAAGAAGACATGAAGAAGTGGTGATAGTTGATCATAGGAGTTTGAACCTTATGAAGGTGATAGTAAGTGGCCACACCCATAATAGCAACGTTGCTATTATGGGTGTCTGACAGTTCCACTGTTATGGAATATGGGATATCAGCTCCTCTACAATTATTCTTTTCTACTCTAGGCATAAGGACCGAAATTTTGGGGGAGGGAGCCAGTCAATTAGATCGACCCCAGTACACAGCTGGTACTTAATTTACCGACCCTGAAAGAATGAAAGACAAAGTTGACCTCGGCAGAATTTGAACTCAGAATGTAAAGACAGATGAAATACCGCTAAGCATTTTGCCCTGTGTGCTAACGCTTCTGCCAGCTCGCCACCTTAGATCCTCTACAATTATTGGGTAACAGACCCTTGTATCAATATCTTGGTGGATTGTCAAACTCCACCACAATTATGGAGTGTCATATTCTTCCTGTATTATAGAACACAAGACATGTCCACTGGTGTGGAAAGTCAAATTCTTGTACTAATAGAGCACACCAAACTCTTTTGTTATCCATGGGTTATGAGAGAACTTTCTCCATCCAAAATTCCCAAAGAAACCATTCTGCCATTCCTATTTACAGCTCTTGTAGAAGAATTGTTTAGAGAAATAACATTTTTAGATTAGCAAATTGATTGGATCCTCCTCCCCCTCCTTCTCCTCCTCTTTATCATCATCATCAGTACATTAACATTACATAGACACAAACTGGTATATATATATATATATATATATATATATATACATTCATATATATACATATATACATTCATATATTCATATATACATACATATATATATATATATATATATATACATATATATACACATATATATATATACATATATATATATATATATATATATATATATATATATATATCATATATATATACATATATACATTCATATATTCATATATATATACATACATACATATATATACATTCATATATATATACATATATACATTCATATATTCATATATATATACATACATACATTCATATATTCATATATATATACATACATACATATATTCATATATATATACATACATACATATATTCATATATATATACATACATACATATATTCATATATATATACATACATACATATATATATACATACATACATATATATATATATATATATATATATATAATATATATATATATACATATATATATTGGTTGTATGTAGGAGGGGATCTATGCGTGTATATCTGTGAGGAGATGTTTCTGTATGATGTTTGCATGAACGAATATATCAGTGTTATCGTGTATAGTGCATGCTCACATGTGGTGTCTGTGTGTGGAGCTTACTGTGTATGCGTAGAGTGCTACAAACAACGAGAATTAGGTAGGATCAATATACATATAAAACAAGTAGTAGTAGTAGTGATGGTGGTGGTGGTGTCAGCAGTGATAGTGGTAAGGACAAAAGTCCAGTGGTAGTAGTCAGAGTGTTGGTAGCAAGTATGAGGCAAGGGAGAGTATGTTATGTCCAAGACGACAGGGTGTGGTTTTGATTTCCTTTTAGAATCAATCGGATCAGAAAATCTAACTGTAAATAAATACATTGTGTCTGTATGCATGTGTATATACAACATACATATACACACACACAGACATATATATACACACATATGAATATATAAATACTTACAAATAGACACACACACACACACACATATATGTGTATGTGTGTGTATTTATGTGTGTAAGTGTATATAGGTGAGTGTATGTGTATCCATGTGCGTATAAATGTATAAATTGTTCTTTTACTTCACTTTTACTTGTTTCATCCAGAGGCTGTGGCCATGCTGGGGTACCACCATTGATGTGATTATCAGTTTGTTTCACTTCCATGGGCCCCTTCTTTGTGTTTGGTTTTGGTGAACAAGGGTGCTGGACAATGCTGCTCTCATTCAGGTCTCTTGCTGTGATGGGCATCTGAGATAAAAATTTGCCCAAGTATTTTTTCAATACGTCCATATCTATTCCTCACACACCTGTGAAGCTTTCTGGCAAGGTATCGAAAATCTATGGACACTTTTAACCTGGGTCCTTACTCTAGATCGATAGCTCTCATCTGGGGTCCATATGACCTTTGGGGGTCCATATGACCTTTGGGGGTCCATATAAGATTTTGCTGCTAAAAGTTTATGTGCAGTAAACTGGTTATACATTTACAACACACAAAATAGTTCAACAATTTTGTATACAGTTCCTCATAATATTTAATTATAAAAATATAACTGGATTTTTTTAAACATCACGTAGTTAGTTATAAGAGCACACCCTAGCAAAACAGAATTCTAAGGGATCCATAGGCAAAAAATGATTGGGAACCACAGCTCTAGATGGAATTGGTAGAACTTTTGGTACTATGCAATAGTGTCCAGTTTGGGAGTTGATACAACTTTCTAATCCAAAGGTAGGAGTTAAATCCTACAGGATTTTCCATGTCTTTTGCACTGCATATCTTTTGTGTCTTCACTCCAGGGAGGAGGGGTATCAGTTCTCTTTGCCTCCACCAGTAGCTCAACTGTTGCACTGAGGCAATCTTTCTGTAAAAACACTGAACTGCTTCAGGTAAAATATGTGTAATTGAGGTAAAATATGTGTATGTCAAAGAAATCTGTACGGTATAAATATATATAGTTCAAAATTATACAAAAAAAAACCCAAAAGACAAAGACAGGTGAGGGAAAAATCAAGGTATATAAAAACAAGGTGTATTAGTTTGATACTTAAGGAAAATGGAAGAGTCTTTGATGTTTCAAGCCTATGCTCTTCTATGGAAAGGAATGAAGAGAGAAAACAGATGAAAAGAGGGAAAAAAAACTGTCTGGATTAACAGTTGCGCATGTCACTCATTTTTGTCAGATGAGCGAACTGGAGTAACAAGAAATGAAGTGTTTTGCTCAAGAACACAACCCATCACCCAGTCCCGGAAATGAAACCAGAATCTTACTATCATAAGTATAACCACTAAGCCACACTTCCACACCATACATACCAATCAGGTCATCCCATAAGTTCTGTCCGAATTTTGAATAAAGAAAACAAGTGATCAAATGTTATATTTAATTGAAATTTAATCATCAATGTACTTTCCCTGAATATCTAAGACTTCCTTCCATCTATTTACAAGCTTTTTAATCCCATCAATGTAAAAACACTTTTGGTTTCAAAGCGAAGAACTCTGAAATGTCAGTTTCGACCTCCTCCTGGCTTGCGAATGTTACGTCCCTCAAATGATTCTGTAAACTACTAAATAAATGGTAGTCTGAAGGAGCAAGGTCGGGAGAATAAGGTGGATGAGGAACTTTTTCCCAACCAAGCTCTTCAATCTTTTGTGATGTGTTCTTTGCAGTATGGGGTCACGCATTGACCTGATGAAACATCACTCGTTTTTGATTCACTAAAGCGGGTCTTTTTTCTTTAAAGCTTGGTTCAAATGCTCTAATTGCTGACAGTAGACTTGAGCATTGATTATTGTATTAGGTGGTAATAATTCAAAGTGAATTACTCCTTTGCAATCCCACCAGATAGAGAGAAGAACCTTTTTCCCATGAACTTCCCTTCTTGGATGTGGTTGAGCTTTTTTCCCTTTTACCAAGCCACTGTTTACAATGCTTAACATTTTGATAGACAATCCATTTTTCATCACCAGTCACAAGTCTATCCAAAAAGGGTGAAATGAGTTTGCAAGAATGGAGAGAAGAGCAGATGTCAACTCGGGATTTGCAGTTGCTTTTGGACAATTTATGAGGCACCCATTTTCCAAGTTTAGGAACTTTTCCAAGTTGTTGATGATGATAAACAGTTGTATGGTTTGAACTAAGCTTTATTGCCAATTCTTTAACTGATAATGCAGGATTTTCTTCAAGTAATGCCTCAAGGAGCTTATCATCAAACTCAACTGGACGTTCTGTTTGATCTTCATCTTCAAAGCTGAAATCTCTACTTCTGAATTTTGCAAACCATCTTCTGCAAGTTCTTTCATTCAAGCATTTTTCCCCATAAACTGAGTGTATGTTTCGAGTCGCTTCGGCTGCAGAGTTTCCTTTTTTGTACTCGTAAAGCATTATGTGCCTGAAATGGTCTTTGGATACTTCCATGTTAGAAAGGGTTTTAATCAAAGAAATATTAATTCTATTATCCTATAAAATAATATTTAATTAGTT
>NC_043009.1:61281567-61286567 GCF_006345805.1 Octopus sinensis
TCTGTATGTGTGTCTGCATGTGCATGTGTGTGTGAATGTGCATATATATGTGTGACTCTACTCTTGATGAGAAATCCTTGCAATACACCACGACGTCAAAAAACCTTCGAACTTTACGTAAAACTGTTATTCTCTCCTTGTTTTTTCTGTGTCCCTTTCTGTAGAAGAGCATAGGTTCGAAACGTAAAAGACTTTTTCTATTCCTGAGCATTATACTAATACATCTGTTTGTTTTGTACACCATCTGTCTTCGTCTTTTGTTTTTTCATAAACTCTCCCTATATATATAAATATATATATATATATATATATATATATATATATTTGTGGAGATTCATTATAGGTATAAGAATATACCATAAACAAGTACACACACACACACACATGATAGGCCACTTTCATTTCCATCTACCAATTTCACCAACAAAGTAGAGGACACCAACCACCGACATCCATGCAGTGGGACCAAAACCCCTGACCATGTGCTCCCAGATCAAACACATTGAACAGGATTGAACATTCCCTACCAATTCTTATTCAAAGATCCTGTCCTCCTGGACCCCTTGCCTAAGATTGGGATTGTGATGTTCACATTTCATTCATATGTTCTGCATACAGTTTAGTTTCTAAAACTGGCTGTTCCCTTTTTTTTATCAATCACCAATCAGTTCACAGCATATACTATAAAATGAACATTCTCTTCTCTTCTTTCCATTCTCTCTGGCTCCCTCTACAGTCATTTATTCCTGTGTCTCTTTCTTGTATCTTCCTTTTTATACCACTTTACTTTCTCTCTCTCTCTCTCTCTCAACACCTTTTTCACTTCTCTGCTTCTTTTTCTCTTTCTGTCCTCCCTCAAAAATTCAGTAACAAGGTGACAGTTTCCACAGGAAACTTGATTAATGTAGGGTAGCTGCTGATGAAATAGCAGCTGATTTTAATTCATTTATGTAAGAAAACAAGTTTTGTGGATGTTAAGTTCCAACTGTCAGGACCAAATGTAGCAGCCATTTTCTTTACAAGAAATTGGCTAAAAAATGATGTTTCCACATATAATACACTGGAAAAACAGGACCTGCCACATGTACATATTTTGATCTGGTCTACAAAAAGATTCATTTCTGTCAAGTTGATTCCTTCATGTTTACAGAGCTTCCAGATGGGAGAAAGGTCTCCATGGATAAAGAGGTCTCCAAAGAGAAAGAGGTCTCCAGAGAGAAAGAGGTCTCCTGGGATAAAGAGGTCTCCAAAGAGAAAGAGGTCTCCAGAGAGAAAGAGGTCTCCAGGGAAAAAGAGGTCTCCAAAGAGAAAGAGAACTCCAGAGCGAAAGAGGTCTCCAGGGAGAAAGAGGTCTCCAGAGAGAAAGAGGTCTCCAGGGAAAAAGAGGTCTCCTGGGAGAAAGAGGTCTCCTGGGAGAAAGAGGTCTCCTGGGAGAAAGAGGTCTCCAGATTTGCCAAAACCTTAGTGGTTCTTAATCCATGTGGTGCCCTTAACAAGACATCACCTTTTATGAGAAAGAAAAAAAAAACACAAAATCAAACATACCAAACAGTTTCCTAAACCCTTTTGTCAAAGGGGTCCCAAGCTTGTAAAAGTAGCAATCCCTCTTACAAAGAGTAAGACAAAACGATGGAAGTTTCCAAACTTTTGTAAATCAGCACAAAATTTATAACAGCTGATAATTCTTGTTTCTGACTCCTGACTGAGATATCTGATGCTCACATTAATGCCAAGCTTTGTAATTCAATAAAGTTCATCAAATATGTCTGAAAATACTTTGTCAAAGGATCTGACATGGCAACATTTGCTTTGATGCAGCAAAGAAACTGCAATAAAGCTGTTCAATTTCATCAAGGATCATACATCAACAGCAGCTATACTTTCTAGTTCTGTTTGATTTTTCCTATTCATAAAGATACCCCAGCATTTAATAACATGCTGTTCCATTTACCAGTGGATCTCAACTAGGATGCATGTGGCGCTTGCAGGGCCCTTGTAAGATTTTACAGATAAGGTTTAACAGTGGTTCTCAACCAGGATCCATATGGCACTTGCAGGGCCCATATAAGATTTTACAGATAAGGTTTAACAGTGGTTCTCAACCAGGATCCATATGGCGCTTGCAGGGCCCATTTAAGATTTTACAGATAAGGTTTAACAGTGGTTCTCAACCAGGATCCATATGGCGCTTGCAGGGCCCATTTAAGATTTTACAGATAAGGTTTAACAGTGGTTCTCAACCAGGATCCATATGGCGCTTGCAGGGCCCTTGTAAGATTTTACAGATAAAGTTTATGTGCAATAAATGGTTATATTTCTACAATTGATAAAGTATCTTAGCAATTTTTAATACAATTCCTTATAATATTTAATTATAGAAATATAAGATTTTTTTTTAAACATTGAAGGGCTAAGAAGGTCCACATGAGTAAAATAGGAATTAAAGGGGTTCGAAGGCAAAAAATGGTCAAGAACCACTGACTTAGAAAATGGTCAAAGATTTTACTTCACCACAGCAGCTGTTGTATAGCAAAGCCCCCAAAAAACATAATGCTTACAACCTTTTTTTAAAGTTATTCCAGTAATATTCCTTTGCAAAAGCCAAGAGATTCTGTCCAACCATACATGGAATAACAAGCAATGGAGATGAAGAATACAAAATGTCTCAGCTGAAGATCAACATTACATGGATATTGATAGTGCCATTGAAAGAGAGTATACTGTACATGCCAGACAACATCAATGTTTCTTTCTATGACTTCATAACATAGGAACTTCAAGTTAATTTCAAGATAAAATTTGCACTACAGAGTGATGTGCTTTATAACTGGATTGCTGAAAAATGATGTCCAATAAGATGAAGAGTGTCTAGAGCTTTTTAATCACAAACGGCCAAAGGTCATTAGGATCTTTAACCTTTTCATTACCGTATTTATTTTGAGATACTCTGTGTTTCCTTCAGTTATTTTAAATATAACAAAGAATTTAGTAAAATAACTTAGTTATCATTAACCTAGTGTTAGGGACATAAGCTGTGACTAGGTTTGGTGGAAGATTTTAATTCAAATCTTATGAAAACAAGACATTTGTACGATAGAGTCAGAGCTGGTTTCAGCCAGGTTGGTAATGAAAGGGTTAAGTTATGCTGAGTCATCCAGTTATTTCAGCTTTGGTTGAAGAACTGGAATCACCCTGCCAAAGAGTCTAAGCATCAAGTTTAACAGATTTGCCCCAGAAGGGGAAATAGAGTTCTAAGATGAAATTAATGAGACATTCCTTATCAGCATGCTCAATGATATAAACAGCCAAGAACTTACAAAAATATGGCTTCTCTTACTTAAACGGCACTGAAGACAATAATCTAACAACAGAAATTTTGAAAGAGGCATCATATAATGTGGAAACATTTATAGTGTATGTAAAAGCACCCACTACACTCTCGGAGTGGTTGGCGTTAGGAAGGGCATCCAGCTGTAGAAACTCTGATCAGATTGGAGCCTGGTGCAGCCTTCTGGTTTGCCAGTCCTCTGTCAAATCGTCCAACCCATGCTAGCATGGAAAGTGGACATTAAATGATGATGTAAAAGACAAAGAACACAGACTCACTGTGAAAGATAGAGTAATAGACTATTCTACTATTTTTTAAAGAGTTTGACAATGTGAGGTTGGAATTGTCTTCCTTCCTGGTGACATTGTAACTGGAAATATTTCTTGATCAGTCTATTGCTTACCAAACTCTGTCAACTTATTGCAATAGTGTGTTCAGATATTGCTGCCACACTCCTTCCTTAGAACTCTACAGCACAGTGTGCTTTCAAACTCCTCTTGGAATTGGGTAGAAACGGTTCTCCTGTTTGTGATATTGCCAAGAATTCTGAAACTAGACAAGTTTTTAGATACCAAATGATTGCCTAGAATGAATGTATTATTATTCACAAGAGAACTTTTGAGGCCCTGAACAGGACATTGCATGAACTGCATGACAAAAGATTTCAAATGAATGGAGTAGTCAGATTCTGCTAATGATAACAAAAGGAAAGAAAGTGTATAAAAGTCATGCTTGTCTTAAAATGTCATTGCTTTGAACCAAACTTAAAATCTTCAAACTCTCTACAAGACCATTAAACATTTTTAAAGATCAATAGTTTGGTCATTTTGCAAAAAATTTATTACAAGTTGAAGAGGGAAATATCTTTCTGACAGTAATGGTAACATGAACACAGTTCCTATAATTGCAGTGGTTAAGATACCAGGTAGTTTAGTATCAAATAAATTCCTTGGTCAGCAAGATTTTCACCTAACACACAAGTGACTATATGGAGAAAAAAAACTGTTCGGGCAACTGTGACAACTGGTATCTGTTACAAGAATATTCAGGAAATAGTCACAGCTACAAATCAGCAGACACCGTTGTGAATCAGAAAGAAATAGTTCATTATCCAATAGAATTACAAAATCCATTGGAATCTTCGGATTTACTGCCAGACAGACATCAGCTAAAAACAGAATCACCAATAATTCGGATCAGTTACAAGTGTGCAATAGCACAAAACAGATGGCTAAGTGGCTTGCAACACATGTCACTTGCAACAATGGATGCACCAAAAGACAGATGCAACTACACTCAAAATTCCACCTATAAAAACAGATGTGCTCTTTCAGTTTAAAAGTCTGCAGTTTGCAGAATGTCTAAGCTTCAACATGTTAAATCAATAAATCCCAAGGGTAAACATTGAAGGTTGCTGGACTGCATTTTGAGAAACTAATGGCTAGTTATATACTAGATGCTTAAGAAATGGAACCCTCTCACCTTCATCATCATCATCATCATCATCATCATCATTTAGTGTCCATTTTCCATGTTGGCATGAGTTTAGGGGAGTTTGACAGGAGCTGGCTGTTTTGGCTTGATTTCTACAGATGTATGCCTTTCCCAATGCCAACCACTTCATAGAGTGTACTGGGTACTTTTTAAATGCACCATCACCAGTGCTTTTTAG
>NC_043009.1:61289067-61296567 GCF_006345805.1 Octopus sinensis
GAAGGCATTTGACATTCAGTAATTTAATGGTTACTAAGGAAACTAGATGTAAATAAATGACTTATTGAGGGCTGTACAAAATATGCACAAATATGCAGTAAGTAAAGTGAGAATCAACAATGAATTTAGTGACAAATTTTTAGCCTTGAAGGAAGGTGCCCATCAAGATTTAGTCCTCAACCTGTCTCCTATTCTTCATAATCCTACAAACCATCACACAAGTCTTTCAGACTGGTTGTCCAAGGGGACTCTTATAAGCTGGTTCTTGCAGAAGAATCTATAGAGGAATTAGAGAGAAAATTCCAGGCATAGAACCTAAACCTAGAATTTAGAGGCTTCAAGATAAACTTAACAAAGTTTAAAGTTTTAGCGAGTAGTATCTTTAAGGAAATAACAATATGTAGAAATAGAGTAAGTATAAACTTCATGTGCTAAACTTAATATAAGCTATGAATACACAGGAGGTCTTGTGGAATTACAGGCAAACTAACGTAGAATGTAAGCTTCATATATGACCATTGCATTGGAACAGTTTATACTAAAAACTCACCAAAAACTTTTTTAAATGACCAAATAGCTTACTATAAGTAGTCAATTGCTTTTGTTACCTAAAAGATATATATTTCTTTGCCACCCACAAGGGGCTAAACATAGAAAGGACAAACAAGGACAGACAAATGGATTAAGTCGATTACATCGACCCCAGTGCGTAACTGGTACTTAATTTATCGACCCCGAAAGGATGAAAGGCAAAGTCGATCTCGGCAGAATTTGAACTCAGAACATAACGGCAGACGAAATACCACAAAGCATTTTGCCCGGCGTGCTAACAATTCTGCCAGCTCGCTGCCCTAAGAGATATAATCAGCAGGGAGGTTGTTGCTTGGAGAGTATAGTAGCCAGGATAAGGATAGGAAAAGTTCAGGTTAATACAACTGCTGTTGACAACAATCTTTTCCCTCAGAGCGAACGGCAGATTGTATGATGCTTGTGTTAAACCTGTGATGCTGCAAGGTAGTGAGACATGGACCTTAAATGCAGAGGGCTAGAGAAAACTGGAGAGGAATTAAGTCAGAATGCTCTGATGGATATGCAATGTTTGTGTGTATAAAAGACAAATTACAACTGAATTTGGAGAAAAATTGGACATAAGAGGAATCACATGTAGTGTTTTAGAAAGTTGATTGCATCGGTATGGACTTGTGATGCATATGGATGAGGAAAGCTGTATAAAGAATTGCCAATCACTTAGTATAGATGGAGCTTGCAGAAGAAAGATACCCAGGAAAACATGGGACAAAGTAGCATAAGTTAATTTCAGGACTTTGAATCTCATGGAGGAGATGAAAAATGACTGAGATGAAGTTGCTGGAAATGGAGATCTCCAGGTCCAAATTCTTGGAAGGCATGCTACATGGTAGTGAGACATGGGCTTTGAATGTAGAGAACATGCAAAGACTGGAAAGAAATGCAGCAAGCATTCTTCCCTGCATGTGCAATGTCAGTGTGCAATGAATAACAAGGTATGTTGAGAGAAAAACTGAGTGTAAGACGAATCAGATGTCGTGTGAAAAAGAAGTTTGATTATGTGATGAGGACAGCTTTATAAGAAAGTCTTGTCAATGTGGATGGAACTTGTAGAAGAGGGTGACCCAGGAAAATGTGGGATGGAAGAGTGAAGGCTGATCTCAGGATGTTGAGCTTCACAGGTAAGATGGCAAAGAACTGGGATGAATGGCAATATTCAGTGCTCAAGAAGATTACTCCTCGCAGTAAAAGCGAGATTCTAAAAGCATTAAATGTGTGCATACAACTGGGTCCTACACTCCCAGTTTGTCCTTGACAAGCACTCCCTATCTTCACACATCTTCCTCTCACTCATTTCCTCCATCACTCTTCTAGCTACTGCACTATTCTGCCACTGTGAATAAATGAGAAAAGAACTACATACTTCATCATCATCATCATTACCACCATCTTCGTTTTGTTTTATGTCCAGTTTTCATGCAGCCATTGAATGGGGACAGGAGTCAGCCCAAATCTGAAGATGCTACTCATGAAGAATGAGTTGAAGGGCAGCATCTCGATTGCAAAATTCATTGTGTGTGGTGTGTGTGTGTGTGCGTGTGTGCATGTGTATGTATTAGTTTCAAATTTTGGCAAAAAGCCAGTATTTTCAGGGGAGTGGATAAGTTGATTACACTGACTCCAGTGCTTGACTCAGTTTATTCAATCGACTCCAAAAAGAGGAAAGGCAAAGACAACCTCAGCAGATATACATGTGTTTCGTGTTGCAAGACAGTGTGTGAGAGAGAATCGTGATGTGGTAGGAGAGAAGTGTGTTTGCATGGAAGATGGTTCACTTGCGCTAAATGAGGATGCAAAGAGAGAGGTTTGGAGATGCCACTATGAAAGGTTGCTGAATGAAGAAAATGAATGGGATAAAGAGAGTCTGCCGAATGTTGACCCAACAGAGGGACCAGCTATCCGAGTTGATAGTTCCGTGGTAGCTAAGGCAATTAGAAGCATGAAGACAGGGAAAGCCCCAGGCCCATCAGGAATCACTGCAGAGATGCTCAAAATGTCTGGTAGTGTCGGCTATAGCCTAGTCACCCGTATAGTTAATCAGGTGATACACAAAGGGGTCATACCCAATGACTGGTGTAGCAGTATAATAGTCAACTGCTACAAAGGTAAAGGTGATGCCCTAGATACAAATAACTACAGAGGTATCAAGCTGTTGGACCAGGTGATGAAGGTTATGGAGAGGGTCATAGCCTAACTAATTAGAGAGAGAGTTAGTTTAGATGAGATGCAGTTTGGGTTTGTGCCAGGGAAAAGTACTACTGATGCTATATTCCTGGTAAGGCAGCTGCAGGAGAAATACCTAGCCAAAGATAAGCCCCTGTACCTGGCTTTTGTTGACATGGAGAAAGCCTTCGACAGGGTCCCCCGATCCCTTATCTGGTGGGCAATGAGGAAACTAGGATAGATGAATGGTTAGTGAGAGCTGTGCGGGCCATGTACAGGGACGCCGCTAGTAGGGTGAGGGTTGGAAATGTGTACAGTGAAGAATTCCGGGTAGAGGTAGGAGTCCACCAAGGCTCAGTACTCAGCCCCCTCCTATTTATCATAGTCCTCCAGGCAATAACGGAGGAATTCAAGACAGGATGCCCTTGGGAGCTCCTCTATGCTGATGACCTTGCTCTAATTGCTGAGTCGCTATCAGAACTGGAGGAGAAGTTTCAGGTGTGGAAACAAGGATTAGAATCGAAGGGCCTCAGAGTCAATCCAGCTAAAACCAAAGTCGTAATCAGTAGGAAGGTAGACAAATCACAAACACCTTCAGGTAGATGGCCCTACTCGATCTGTAGAAAAGGTGTAGGTAGAAACTCTATAAGATGCACCAAGTGTAAGCTATGGACACATAAGAGATGCAGCAATGTCAAAGGAAGGCTAACTAGGAAGATGGTTTTTGTATGTGGCAGATGCTCAGGAACAATAAACACTGAAAATGCTCTGAGACCAACTTCCGTCACTTTCCAGGGAGAAAAACTAGAAATAGTTGATAGTTTCCGTTACCTAGGTGACCAAGTCAGCAGCGGGGGCGGGTGTGCTGAAAGTGTAACTGCTAGAGTAAGAATAGCTTGGGCAAAGTTCAGAGAGCTCTTACCTCTGCTGGTGACAAAAGGCCTCTCGCACAGAGTGAAAGGCAGACTGTATGATGCATGTGTACGAACAGCCATGCTACATGGCAGTGAAACATGGGCCGTGACTGCTGAGGATATGCGTAAGCTCGCTAGAAATGAAGCCAGTATGCTCCGATGGATGTGTAATGCCGGTACTCACACTCGGCAGAGTGTAAGTCCTTGAGAGAAAAGCTGGACCTAAGAAGCATCAGTTGTGGTGTGCAAGAGAGACGTTTGCGCTGGTATGGTCATGTGGCGAGAATGGATGAAGATAGTTGTGTGAAAAAGTGCCACACCCTAGCGGTTGAGGGAACCTGTGGAAGAGGCAGACCCAGGAAAACCTGGGTCGAGGTGGTGAAGCACGACCTTCGAACTTTAGGTCTCACTGAGGAAATGACTAGAGACCGAGACCTCTGGAAGTGTGCTGTGCGCGAGAAGACCCGGCAGGACAAGTGAGTCCATAACCCGTGGCCTTCTACTTGGGATGGAGCCAGCCTACGTATACATACCTTCCCTTCTTGGGACACAAAACTCTACTTGTGAAGACGTGATGAGGCAAGTGAGGATCAGAATCGAAATCGATCAATGGAAATTGCGGATGTGCTACCAGTGCCGGTGGCATGTCAAAACTCTGCTTGTGAAGACCCGTTGAGGCAAGTGACGATCAGAATCGAAATCGATCAATGGAAATCGATCAATGGAAATTGCAGATGTGTTACCAGTGCCGGTGGCATGTAAGAGAACTTTCCGTTTCGCGACCGTTGCCAGCACCGCCCCGTTTCGTGTCCGTTGCCAGCCTCGCCTGGCCCTCGTGCCGGTGGCACATAAAAAGCACCATCCGTTCGTGGCCGTTTGCCAGCTCTGTCTGGCACCAGTGCGGGTGGCACGTAAAAAGCACCCACTACACTCACGGAGTGGTTGGCGTTAGGAAGGGCATCCAGCCGTAGAAACACTGCCAGATTTGACTGGGCCTGATGAAGCCTTCTGGCTTCACAGACCCCAGTAGAACCGTCCAACCCATGCTAGCATGGAAAACGGACGCTAAACGATGATGATGATGATGATGATGATATATATAAATGTATGTGTATTTTTCATTGTGTACAAATAACACAGAAGAAATAAGTAAATAGTTACCAGGGTAGCAAAAGTTCATATTATAAAAGTGGAAATTCCAGGGCTAAGTGAAATATTTTTGTATAACATAGATAAATTAAGAAATGGAGTCAAACGCAGGTGTTATTTAAATCTTTATACTTCCGACATATGTTTCGCAGAAAACGTTGATATTATTCCGGAGAATAATATCATGTCGGAAGTTTAAGATTTGAATAACACCTGCATTTGACTCCATTTCTTTATATATATATATACATATGTATCATCATCATCATCATCATCGTATATATATTAAATATATATATGTTAAATAAATGTGTGTATGTATGTATATATATATATATATATATATGATCATCATCATCATCATCGTTTAACGTCCGTTCTCCATGCTAGCATGGGTTGGATGGTTCGACCGGGGATCTGGGAAGCCAGAAGGCTGCACCAGGCTCCAGTCTTATCTGGCAATGTTTCTACAGCTGGATGCCCTTCCTAACGCCAACCACTCTATGAGTGTAGTGGGTGCTTTTTACGTGCCACCTGCACAGGTGCCAGGCGAGGCTGGCAACGGCCACGGTCGGATTGGTGTATTTTATGTGCCACCGGCACGGAAGCCAGTCGAGGCGGTGCTGGCATCGGCCACGAGTCGGATAGTGCTTTTTACGTACCACCAGACCAGGGATCCTGGCTGGTTCAATTCGATTTCGATTTCGCTTGCCCCAACATGTCTTCGCAAGCAAAGGGGGTTGGCATGGGTGCCTGTCGTACGGTCGGATTGGTGTATTTTACGTGTCACCGGCACGGAAGCCAGTGGAGGCGGCACTGGCATCGGCCACGAGTCGGATAGTGCTTTTTACGCACCACCAGACCAGGGATCCTATATATATATATATATATATATATATATATATATAGATGTTTATTTTTATTTCAATTTATAAAAACAATTTAACATTAAAATGAAGAATTACTCAAAACTTCTTTGTTGAGTACATGTTTATTATACTTCTTTACAAGAAGTTGGGTAACAGTGACTTCAAAATGTCAGCCTCTTAGCTTTCATTGGACTGTCTAATGAAGAGAAGTAAGCCAAAACTTTGAAGTCCCTGTCACCACCACTCTTTCTGTAAAAGTATTTTTATATATGTGGTGGCACAATGGCCCAGTGGTTAGGGCAGTGGACTCATGGTCGTAGGATCACAGTTTCGATTCCCAGGCCAAGCGTTGTGAGTGTTTATTGAGCGAAAACACCTAAAAAGCTCCACAGCTCTGGCAGAGGGTAAAGGCGAACCCTGCTCTACTCTTTCACCACAACTTTCACTCTTTCTTCCTGCTTCTATTGTACCTGTATTTCAAAGGACCAGTCTTGTCACACTGAATCTCCCCAAGAACTACATTAAGGGTACACGTGTCTGTGGAGTGCTCAGCCACTTGCATGTTAATTTCATTGATTGGATCAACTGGAATCCTCATTGTCGTAACATCATCATCATCATCATCATCGTTTAACGTCCGTTTTCCATGCTAGCATGGGTTGGACGGTTCGACTGGGGTCTGGGAAGCCAGGGGCTGCACCAGGCTCCAGTCTGATCTGGCAGAGTTTCTACAGCTGGATGCCCTTCCTAACGCCAACCACTCCGCGATATATATATATATCTATTTCTTTACTACCCACAAGGGGCTAAACACAGAGGGGACAAACAAGGACAGACAAACGGATTAAGTTGATTACATCGACCCCAGTGCGTAACTGGTACTTAATTTATCAACCCCGAAAGGATGAAAGGCAAAGTTGACCTCAGCGGAATTTGAACCCAGAACGTAACGGCAGACGAAATACGGCTATGCATTTCGCCCAGCGTGCTAACGTTTCTGCCAGCTCGCCACCTTTATATATATATATATATCATCATCATCAGCATTTAATATCTGTTTTCCATGTCGGCATGTAATAATTATTTCAATAATTATTTTTGCCATGAGGGCAGCTTGGGGGGGGGGGGGGCGGTAGGGATTTGTTGATTACATCAACTCCGCTGTTCAACAGGTACTTATTTTGTCAAATTTTATCAACTCCCGAAAAGGATGAAAGGCAAAGTTGGCACAAGGCCAGTAAATTTGGGGAGGGGATAAGTTGATTAGATCGACTTCAGTACTCAACGGGCACTTATTTTATTGACCCCAGAAGGATGAAAACCAAAGTTGACCACAGTAGAATTTGAACTCAAAACAAAAAGACAGTCAAAATTTTACTTGTGCGGCAGATGCACAGGGGCAATAGACACCACTGATACTCAGAAAACACATTCCATTACACTCCTGGGAGAGAAACTAGATGTAGTTGATAGTTTCCGCTACCTACGTGACCAAGTTAGTAGTGGGGGTGGATGCTCAGAGAGTGTTACCACTAGAATAAGAATAGCCTGGGCAAAGTTTAGAAAGCTTCTTCCGCAACTGGGGAAAAAAGGTCTCTCGCTCAGAGTGAAACATAGATTGTACGACGCATGTGTGCAAACTGCCATGCTTCACAGCAGTGAAACATGGGCTGTGACTGCAGAGGACATGCGTAGACTTGAAAGAAATGAAGCTAGCATGATCCGCTGGATATGTAATGTCAGTGTCCATGCACGACAGAGTGTAAGTGCCCTGAGAGAAATGTTGGACATAAGAAACATTGGATGCAGCATGCAGG
>NC_043009.1:61301567-61334067 GCF_006345805.1 Octopus sinensis
CACTGGTTTTTCTACACAGTTTGTCTATGAGAATAGACTGATAGAGAGAGAGAGAGAGGAAGGAGAGACGGAGAGAGAGAGAGAAAGAGAAACAAAAAACGAGAGAGAGAGAGAGAGAAAGTGAGAAAGAGAGAGAGGAGATGCTCAAAGACTTTATTTATTCCTAAATTTAATCAAAAGGTGTATATACTAACATCCACACTCCATGGTGAATACTTTTATTAAATCCAGTACCCACTTGTTGCAGTTTCTGTTTTGATTTTTTGTTGTTGTTAAATATATTTGCGTGCCTACATGTGTGTGTGTGTGTGTGTCCCCCCGTTCTGTGGCTATTTCTCCTGTGTCTTCTTTAGGAGATCCTTATTAACTTTGATAACGTTCACGGGAATTACTTTTTTTTTTCCCCAATTTATCTTTAATGACAACGACGACGACGACGACGATGACGACGATAACGGTACTGTTATGATAATGATGCTGATGATGGTGATGATTTAAATATATATTCTTCGAGTCGAAGAGGGATTCCTTCTTGCCAAGGAATTCTTCTTTTTTTTTTTCAAATATTGATAATGCTGTCAATCCAAGTTGCCGAATATCGAAATACTCACAAAGCATGCATACATGCGTGCGTGTGTTTATATCTACATATATATATATACATATATATATATATATATATATATATATATATATATATATATATATATATATGTACTTAGAGGTATATGGGTTTTGTGCGTGTTTATTTGGCAACAGTTTAGAGCGAAAGTGTACGGAGAAAGGTGACACGTTCCGTGGTGTCAAGCGCTTTTTTGGAGGTCCTCCCTGGCTTAAGGTGACACTGTTACGTCTGTGTGGTGAATGTCGAATGTGGAATTGAGAGGAAACAATGATGACAAGATATAAAGATTAAAAAAAAAGATGATATAACCAACGAGGAGTACAGTAGTTCAATGTGCAAGAAGGATAATAATAATAATAGTTGTAATTATTATTATTATTAGTGTTGTTGGTGTTATTGTCCGAGTGGTTATGGAGTGGTGTTGAGTATTGCAATGTGACGTAGTTTAAGGTTTGTGTTGAATGGATTAGGGTATTTATGAGTGGTGCGGAAGTAGGGACAGGAGATTAAGGGAATCGATAGTGGTGGTGATGGTAGTGGTGGTGGTGGTGGTGGTGTGCTGGTGTTGGTTGTAGTACGGCAGTGGTGATTGCGTGGTGGTGGTGGTACTGTTATTATTGTTGTTGAGGTTTTTGGAGTGTGTGGTAACGTCGGTCAGGGTGGTATGATGCTGACGTAGTATAGTATAGTATAATAAGCGTGGAGTAGTAAAAGTGGTGAGGTTGAGAGTTCAGTAGTAGTAGTAGTAGTAGTTGCTGTTGCGGTAGTAGTACTTGTTAGTTTGCTGCTGCTGTTGTAGTTGTTGTTGTTGTTACGGTGGTAGTGGTGGTGGTGGTGGTGGTGATGATAGTGGTTTCCTTGCCTGTACTGAAAAGGTACGCGTCTCCCGCCACAGCTCCGCCAAAAGATCTGCGCTTCGTCTGTGACGACAACAGATCGCGCTCTGGCTACAGACAAACGTGGGGAGAAAGAGGTGTTGGTGGGGAGAGAGAAAAACGAAAGACTGAGGTAGTGAGAGACAGAGAGAGAGAGTGTGTTGTGTAGGAGGGAGAGAGAGAAATGTGTATTAGAGAAAGATAGGGAGGACGGGGGAGAGAGAGAGAGAAAAGGGCAAAAGTAGATATGAGAGTGAAAGTGATAGATACAGAGGGGTGAGAGAGAAATAGTGGTAGAAATAGAGTGAGGGAGAGAAAGAAATAGAGAAAAATGAGGGATACTGAGACAGAGAAGGAGAGAGAGAAAGAGAGATGTCGAGAGAAAGAGAGATGTCGAGAGAAAGAGAGATGTCGAGAGGAGAGAGAGAAAGACACCGAGGGAAATACCGAGAAGAGAGAGAGAAACAGGGATACCGGGAGACAGGGTAAGAGAAAAAATAGATATCGAGAGGAGAGAGAAAGAAAGGCACCGAGAGGAAGAAAGAGGGACAAAGAGGAGAAAGAGAGATGCTGAGAGGGGGAGAGACAAAGAAAAAGAGAGAAAGAAGGATTGTGTTGTATGATAATATAGAGAGAGACAAAAGAAAAAGAGGGAGTGAAGGAAGTAAAGGTGAAAGGAATAGACACAGTGGATCATTCGATGCAGAGAGTAAGGAGAGAAAGAGAGAATGGTTAGAGAGAGAGGGGGAGAAAGAGAAAGAGAAACAAAAGAAGAGTGGGTGAGAAGAAAGACAAAGAGAAAATAGGAAAGATCCTTTTTTGTGGAGAGAGATAAAGTGTGTGAGGGGGAGGAATGAAAAAAAAGAAAGATTCAAGGAGAGATTCAAGGAAAAACCTAGGAAAAATAGAGAGTGGTAGTATAAAAAAGGAAGGAAATATTAAGAGAGACAAAAATGAAGAAAAGGGGAAGAAAATATACTATAAGCAGTAGTCTACTGCAAAGAGAGATAGATAGATAGATAGATGAATAGAGAGAGAAGGGCAGAAAGAAAGTGAACGATTTACAGTCGTCTGCTGATTGCAGGGAGAGAGGGGGGGAGAAGGGTCAGTTATCGGTCGTCTGCTACTGAAGGAGAGAGACTTTGGGGGTGGGGGAGAGAGAGGCAGACAGATAGACAAAGAGAAAAGAAAGAGAAAGGCAGAAAGGTAATAGAGAAGGAGATAGAAGGAGACAGAATGGTGAAGGATATGGAAGAGAAAGACAGAGAGATGTTCTACAGTTGTCTGCTATGAAGAAACACATCCATACTCTTTCTCTTCTTCCTTTCCTTTCTTCTTTTTCAGTTTCCTTCTCTCTCTTTCATTCTTTTATGCTTTTCTCTTTCACTTCTTCCCATTGTCTCCATCACATAATATTCTCTCTCTCTCTCTCTCTCTCTCTCAAATATCTTTCTTTCCCATGTATGTGTATCTATCTATCTATCTATCTATCTATCTATCTATCTATCTATCTATATCTATCTATCTATCTATCTATCTATTTGTCTATCTATCAATCTATCCATCTATCTATCTTTCTGTCTATTTGTCTATCTATCAATCTATCCATCTATCTATCTTTCTGTCTATTATGTATCATTTATAAATTGATGCAATTAGATGGAAATCTTGAAGAATTATGGGTCAGTATAGTATGGGAACACACAGGGAGAGTGTAAAATAAGAATACATGGGGGTTGTTGCACAGGGATAGTACAAGTGGGAAGCGTAGTATGGGAGAGCACATGAGGGAAGATAGTAGGAATAGATGGGAGGAAATTCTTTTAGAGGTGGTATAGTGTGATAATACATAGGAAGGAAGGATAGTATAGCATCATTAGGGTGGTGGGAAAGAGGGGTAGTTTGGCTCAGGCAATGCTTATATGGGAACAGAACCTTTTTGGGTCTGCTGAATAAGCCTATATAGGTGTGGGGGTCATGGAAGGGTGCAATCTCAAGGGCTGCCCCAGGCGGCACACACTCAAGTATAGGTTTGGCAGAAACGTTAGCACACCGGGCGAAATGCTTAGTGGTATTTCGTCTGCTGCTACGTTCTGAGTTCAAATTCCGCCGAAGTCGACTTTGCCATTCATCCTTTCGGGGTCGTTTAAATAAGTACCAGTTACGCACTGGAATCGATATAATCGACTTAATCCGTTTCTCTGTCCTTGTTTGTCCTCTCTGTGTTTAGCCCCTTGTGGGTAGTAAAGAAATAGGTATTTCGTCTGCCGTTACGTTCTGAGTTCAAATTCCGCCAAGGTGGACTTTGCCTTTCATCCTTTCAGGATCGTTTAAATAAGTACCAGTTACGCACTGGGGTCGATATAATCGACTTAATCCATTTGTCTGTCCTTGTTTACCCCCTCTGTGTTTAGCCCCTTGTGGGTAGTAAAGAAATAGGTTTACATGAAAGAGAAGTGTGGTATGGGATTAAATGGGAGGGCAGCGCAATGTGGGGAATACATTGGAAAGGAGTGTTGTGTGGGGATACGTGGGAGGGGAGGGTAATATGGGAACACATGGGAAGGGACAGGAACGTAGTGTGGGAATACATGGGAAGGAAAGGGAAGTGTGGGAAACATGTGGAAGGAAAATGAGTAGTGTGGGAATATATGGGAAGGGAATGAGAATGTGGGAATACATGGAAAAGGAGTGTAGTGTAGGAATACATGGGGAAGGAGAGTAGTGTGGGAATATGTGGAAAGGGGGAGGGGGAATGTGTAGGATGGTAATACATAAGAGGGATGTTTAGTGTGGGAAATGTGGGAGGGCAATGAATGTGGCAATACAAGGGACAGGAATGTTATGTGGGGATATATCCTTTTCTACTCTAGGCACAAGGCCCGAAATTTTAGCGGAGGAGACCAGTCGATTAGATCGACCCCTGTACGCAACTGTTACTTAATTTATCGACCCTGAAAGGATGAAAGGCAAAGTCGACCTCGGCGGAATTTGAACTTCAGAATGCAGCGGCAGACAAAATACCGCTAAGAATTTCACCCATGTGAGTATACATGGAAGTGTGGGTACACATGGAAAGGATGTATAGCATAGAATAAGGGAAATATATATGACAAAGGAATGTAGTGTAGGATTGATTACAAGAGGGAAATGGAGTGTAGGAATTTTTTTTGTTATTTAATCATGGAGGAAAGGGCAGTACCAATATTGCTTTTTTTCTTTTCAAGACCTCTGTAACTGGTGGGAGAAAAAGGAGGAAATTGTTCTTAAACTGGAAATATGACACAAATGCTTACAAAGGAGTTAAACTTTGCTAAAGATATTCAAGGACCAAACAGCAGTGTTAAACTGAGGGGTAGATTTAGGCTATGAACCAAGAACTCAGAATATGAACATCTGGAATAAATACACAAGACACCTCCTTTGACACTCTAACTCTTTGGCCAGTGAACCCAGGGATGTTTTAATATTTATAGGACCCCTAGCAAAGTTATGCACCAGGACCTATGCTGTTTAAGCCCTTTTCTCCCTTTGGATCAGAGACCATCTACAACTTTTCTACCCTGTTTTTGACTCTGAGTCAGTGCTGGATTAACCATTAAGTAAAATAAGCATGTGCCTAGGGTATCAAGGGAAGTAGAGCAGCACAGAATTGGTAATTGGCACAAAGAAGCCATTTTAAACTTGCTAAAATCTCTCTATATATAAAGCTGAAGTTGTCTGTGTGTGGCAGGTTTGGTAGCCTTCAACTAACACTATCTCCTCCGAGACCCTGCAGCACAAGTTGACCAAAATTGAGAGTATGATAGAAGGCTTACTCTTCCTTCTGTAGAAGAAAAAATTCAAATCGGACCATGTTAACACCAAAAATTATTTACATAAAAAAAGGTACTTTTTTCTATGAAATCCCTATTTTTTATGATTTTTTTACTGCTGTGTCGCCATTTTTCAGTGTATTTCAACCAGAAAAATGTTCGCTTAAGGAGAATAACAAGCTACATAATGCAAAATTTTTACTTTTCAAAAATTCCAATTCTAAAGGGTCAAAACAAATCCGAGCAACGCCGGGTGATACTGATCATAAGGTTATAGTTTCGATTCCTGGACTGGGCGACACATTCATATGGCATAGAATATTTTCACCTCAATAGACGTCATTGATTGGTTGAAATTGCAGAAATTGAAGAAAAGAAACAACAAATATCTTACAAATTATAGAATTTTCTCAATAAAGCCAAGAGAAAAAGATGTTTTATAAACACATTCTACCAGTATACGAAGTTTAAAAGTGTTTAGTTATGTGGAAATTATTTTAAAAAACTGCCGGTCAAACCGAAATGATCCACCCCTTGGGTTACAATGATTTCCTTTATTTTGGTCTCTAATATAATCAAATGACCAACTGACCAGTGGCTTCCCTATTGTCCTTAATCCTACACAGTTGTCAGCCCTTCCCTATAGAATTCTGAATCACCAGGAATTTTTTGTTCTGAAATGATCTTAACTCCATTATAAGTTAATTAAATGTTTAATTGCCTAATATATGGATTATAAAATATAAATATAGATATTTCTTACGGAGCATCAGTGCACTGTTAGAGATTTTTAAGCACCAGATAGTAACATTTATAACTATTTTTTTTAAAAATTCAATAACAATAAAATGAAATGAAACATAAAAATAAATAAAATAAATTATATAAAATAAATAAAATAAAATAACTTCGAAACAAAACAAACAAAAAAAAATCACTGCTTTCTTTTGTAAATAAATTGGTTGTTTTCCAGCTCAGCAACAAAATACGTAATTTCTCTCCAAATCTTGTATTTGATAGTATTTTTGGCAGTATTAATATACGGAAAATTGTAACACACAGAAAATAGAAAATCAAATCTACATGCTGGAAAAATCTAAGGGAAATGCAAAAATTGCATATTTAAAAACAGAAATAGTTTTTTTTTTGCATCTATTTTTTTTATTTTTATTTCATGCATGTATGGTTAAGATGGTTCTTTTGTTGGCACAATTGTTTTCGCGGTTGATTGCCCTTCCTGTCACTGAATACTGCTCAACTGTGAATTAAGGAGTGTAACCTGTTTTTCCTCACTCAGGCAAAATAGAGATAACAAGTTGATGTTTTAATTTACATTTCTTTTTATATTTATTTTTAGGTCAGATCAACTCTTTTCTTTGTTTGTTTTCTTTTTTTTCTTTTGTTTTTGTTTTTTTTTTCAAATATCACTCCCACCACTACCACCAGCATCACTACCAACATGGTAGTTGCCACCATCATCACCACTGCCAACAACAACAATAACAACTACAACATTATCATCATAATAATCATGACCCTCCTCCTCCTCCTCATCATCATCATCATCATTATCATCATCATCAACAACATCATCATCATCATCACCATCATCATCATCATCATCATCATCTCCCTCTTCACTATTTCAATAGCGGCTTTTGTTCGTATTAGCCTAGATTGGACAGGTTTTCAACATTTCATATTTCCATATCAATAATCTACCATTTCGTTTGTTTAGCATTCAGTATTCCAAGAGATCTCACCTCAAACACACAGTACCCTTTCACCCAGCACTCGTTAACCATTTTTATCTCAAAATCATAATTTTTGGAAAGATATTCACCATTGTCCATGCCTCCATCCAAGTTCCCCACATTCACTTCTATCCTCATCTCTATTGTTTGTCCCTCTCTTTTCACATTCTCACAAACCTTCCAACCCACCAAGCCCCTATTCTCACTCTATCCACCTTCCAGTACCCTGAGAATACACACTGAAACCTCATTTGCACCATCCTTTCCTTGCTGAGGGATTCACGTATCTCCTCTACAGAGAGACAAATGTTCCTGTCCCCTTATCATCTCTTCGCCTCTTAACACCTGGCACATTGCCGCTCCCAATTTTGCTGCCACACTCCATCAAGGGGTTTTGTCTTGCAAGTTACATGGCAACCTCATTGGTGTTGGTGCCACAGAAAAAAAGCACCCAGTACGTTCTGTTAAGTGGTTGGCATTAGGAAGGGCATCTAAGCAAAACAGACCTTGGGGCCCAACACAGTCCTTAAACTAGTTGGTTCCTGTTGAATCATCCAATCCATGCCAGCATGGAATACAGACTTTAAATACTGCTGCCGCTGTGCCTGCCACTGTGCCTGCTGCTGCTGCTGCAGCTGCTACTGATGGTGATGATGATGATGATGATGAGGAGGAGGAGGATCTGGTGCCAAGAGTGCCTTTAGCAAAGCCCACTTTGTTGTAAGCATTCAAGCCAGGTCTTCAGATTGGGGATAACTTCTTCCCTCCCTCCCTCCCTCCCTCTTTCCTGCTTACCAATCTTGGAAAAGGTCATTGAAAAGGTCATGGGGGCACCACCTTTTCTCAGGACTAAAAAGATTAAAAACCATACATTCCACATTCTCTCCACCCCCTCCCCCCATTCCACAGAACCCCTACTTTCAATATCTATGTCCCATTACCATGTAGCTTCACACTTCTCAAACATATTTCCAGACAGTTTCACTCTTCACATGAACAAAGAAAACCCCTTAATTACCAACAAATGTAGAAGCTTTCAGGACTTTCCCAATCTGTCTTTTCTGTGGTTGCAAATTCTGGCAGAGAGACACCAGCTTTTGAGGGGAAGGGAAAGTTGATTACATCAGCCCCAGTATTTAACTGGTACTTACTTTATCAACTCTGAAAGGATGAAAGGCAAAGTGAATGTCAATGGATGTTCAGCGCAGGACAAAAAGATGGACAAAATGATGTTATGAATTTTACCCAGCATGCTAATGGCGCTTGGCAGCTTGCCACCTTACTCTGACCAAATTAATAAGATTACATTTCTACTGCCAGCACTCTCAGACCCTTTGACCCTGGATAAATTTCTGTCGCATAATATAATTTTTACCAACACACACACATATACACACACATACACACACATCATGCATGCACATGCACATACAAACACACATGCACACACACACACACACACATGCACAGATGATGTGTTGGGGTCAGCTGTAGTCTAGTGAATCGAATATACTAAATATTTTCTGCTGACCAGCAGTGGGATAAAATGCAGTGTCAAAGCCGACTGGCAGGATGTCAATTTGGTCATTAATCAAAGAGATTAATTACTGTGACACCCTCACAGACCTGATAAAACAGAATGACCATAAATTCTGGATGAATGAATGCTCAAATTGACCGAAATATGGAATTACTGCACTGGTGTGTGTGAATTTCACAAAGGACATTGAACTTTGCACCACAAATGATGAAAACTATGTTGAAAATGGTTTTCATTTCTGTAGTTAACTCTCGAGCGACACTCAGGCCTATTGATTGGTCCAAGTGATTCAAGCTGAAAGGACTTTGAGGGGAATCCATCGGTCCAATGAAACAAACGTTTTGAAAGATAATTATTTCTTTACTGCCCACAAGGGGCTACACACAGAGGAGACAAACAAGGACAGACAAACGGATTAAGTCGATTAGATCGACCCCAGTGCGTAACTGGTACTTAATTTATCGACCCTGAAAGGATGAAAGGCAAAGTCGACCTCGGCGGAATTTGAACTCAGAACGTAACGCAGGCGAAATACCGCTAAGCTTTTCGTCCAGCGTGCTAACGTTTCTGCCAGCTCGCCGCCTTAAACTTTTTGAAGTGTAATAGCCTAACAGAGATTGTCTTTCATCATCATCATCATCCAGTGTTTTAACTCTGTGTTTTGTCCCCGTTAACAGGCTGGAACTATCTCAATGCCATAGCAACCGAGGTAGGCAGGTGCAGCTCACCCCAACCTTTCGGCTGACTGGTGCCCTTTCTCCTTTGCTATCATGAGGCATTTTCGAGCTGGATGTTCTATAGGGAGCATGCCCTTGCTTACCCTCAACCCCAGTTTCTAGATATGAGTGGTTTGGAGACCAAGGCCTCTACCATGATTTTTAAGAAATGTGGTGGAAAACTAGTTCAGGAAGGCAGGGGCGCTACTCCCTGGGACCCCTTCCAGGACCCCCACCACCATTCAGTCGCTAAAATATAAAACTATATAATATATACAGTGGTGGACCAGCCAGATTGCCAGCTTACCCGATGGCAAGTGGGCCCCTGCGCCATTAGAATCCATATATGGAGGCCCATGTTAGTATCTAAGGGGCCCATCCCCTCAAGTTTGAGGATTTTTTATTCACTCCTGGAAGAATGCATTAATTATTTCAGCATGGCTGTGTTTGAAGACAGTTGAAAAGAATAATTTTAACAAAAAATAAAATTAAATGATAGCTTTGTAGTTGAGGGTGGGCCCCCTTAGTCTCCTGACTACCAATATATTTACACCCAGTCCACCACTGAGTATATATAGTTTTACATACTAATAAAGTAGTTTTAGGCACTTAATCCTTTGTTTTCTACGTTCACCTTTCAATTTCAATCTCGACAGAAAAAAAAAAATTTGGTCCTTTTGGCTACACATACCAAAACACTCTATGTCTCAAAAGGGTTAAATAAAATTAGTAAAGACACATGGCTTAGTGGTTAAGGTAGCTGGATCACAATCATAAGGTAGTGAGTTCAATTTCCAGCTGTGTGTTGTGTCTTTCAACAAGAAACTTTATTTCACATTGCTCCAGTCCACTCAGCTGGCAAAACTGATTAGCACCTCTATTTCAAAGGGCCAACCATGTCACATTCTTATTTATTTATTGCCCACAAGGGGCTAAATATAGAGAGAACAAACAAGAACAAAGGGATTAAGTCGATTACATTGACCCCAGTGTGCAACTGGTACTCAATTTATCAACCCCGAAAGGATGAAAGGCAAAGTCGACCTCAGCAGAATTTGAACCCAGAATGTAATGGCAGACGAAATACCGCTAAGCATTTCGCCTGGCATGCTAACGTTTCTGCCAGCTTGCCACCAGGCTGGCTGTTCCATTGATCGTATCAGCTGGAACACTCATTATTCTAACCAACAAGATACCAGTTAAATAAGATTATTGAAAATATCCATTTTTGCCTCTATCTCGACGCTTTTCTGTGACCTTGTAATATTATAATAAATTATTTTATGATAACAGTAACTCGTGAGCTTGCTAGTTCCTTCTAACGAGCTAGGAAATTAATTAGTTCATAGACCTCATTTTAAGGCCATCCACTACATCTCTTTCTCAAATCCATTTTTAATTGTTAAAACAGTATTAACTTGTATAATGTAGAGAGCATTATAAAGCTAACTGGAAATATATTATATGTAGTAAAGAAAATCTATACTAGTGAATAACTAATGTTTTTTTAATTTCTCCTGTAAATATGGAAGATAGCTTCAGAAATATTTGGGTTTATTTTGGTCTCATTGACAAAGTATAGCTTCCACAGTTCTTCAATACTCCTGAAACAACAATGAAAGAAATATTTTACTGACAAGGTCAGAATAAGAAAGAAATATGTCTGCAGTTATCTCCCATACTTGCTAGAAAAATTGATGACAAAAGTCATTGACTAATATCATTTACTCTCATTACATATTTCATCTAATTTCTAAACAATTCCTTTGTTTATTGGTTTTGTCTCTCTGTGCCAGTGGCACATAAAAGGCACCATTCAAGTGTGATTGTTACCAGAGTCGCCTAACTAGCACTTGTGCCCCATGCTAGTAGGGTGCTAAGAGCACCATCTGAGCGTGATCGTTGCCAGAGCGGCTAACTGGCTTCGTGCCGGTGGCACGTAAAAAGCACCATTCAAGCGTGATCATTACCAGCATCGCCTTACTGGCACTTGTGCCAGTGGCACGTGTAAAAACATTTGAGCGAGGTCGTTGCCAGTACCGCCTGACTGGCCCCATGCCGGTGGCACGTAAAAGCACCCATTACACTCTCGGAGTGGTTGGCATTAGGAAGGGCATCCAGCTGTAGAAACTCTGCCAGATCAAGATTGGTGCCTGGTGTAGCCATCTGGTTCGCCAGCCTTCAGTCAATTCATCCAACCCATGCTAGCAGGGAAAGTAGACATTAAACGATGATGATGATGATGATATCTTGAATTTGTTTGTTGTCAACAACACAACTTCACTTCATATCATTAAATCCATTAACAGCTTACAGAATTAATTCTGAAATAACAAATTTGAATAGCTTTTGGTTGATCACAGACCATAAATCAAGCAAAGTGTTAAGACCTCATATCTATAGCTGTTGACTCTTCTTCATATGGCCACATATATCATTAACTCTTCCCCATCATCTGTAAAGTAATGAAGGCTATATTCTTTTATTCCTAACTAAGCAAGGGGAAAAGACCCCATGGAAGACTACCACTGAGATACAAAGGAACATGAAGTGGAAAGGAATTGATCGTAATAGGTGCAAGCATGGCTGTGTGGTAAGAAGCTTACTTCCCAACCATATGGTTGTGGGTTCAATTCCACTTCATGTCACCTTGGGCAAGTGTCTTTTACTATAACCTTGGGCCGACCAAAGCCCTGTGAGTGGATTTGGTAAACAGAAACTGAAAGAAGCTCATCATATACATATATATATATATATATATGCCTTGTGAGTCGATTTGGTAGACAGAAACTGAAAGAAGCCCATCATATATATATATACATGTATGTATGTACTTGTGTCTCTGTGTTTGTCCCCCCCACCACCACCACCATTGCTCAACAACCGATGCTGGTGTGTTTATATCCCCATAACTTAGCAGCTCGGCAAAAGAGACCAATAGAATAGGTACTAGGCTTACAAAGAATAAGTCATGGGATCAATGTCTTTGACTAAAGGTGGTGCTCCAACATGGCCACAGTCAGATGACTGAAAGTAATAGAAAAGAAAAAGGAAAGAAAAGATATATGTGTTTGTGTGTGTGTGTGTGTGTGTGTGTGTGTGTGTATTTATATTAAAATTATAAATTAGGGTATCAACGAGATACCACCATGCTGAAAATAGCAGCCATGATCTGACTCTAAAACCACTATTTATATATATATGTATTTATCTTTCTTTTCTGTGTGTATTCTACTGATAAGGCAAAGCATTCCTAAATGCAAAGTCAGAAATCCGGTATCAAGAATTATCCAATAATTTTTACTAGTTTCATCTTGTCTCTTCGTTTACTCTCCGTGTTGATATATGGAAAATTACGGTGGTTTTAGAGTCAGTTCATGGCTGCTATTTTCAGCATGGTGGTATCTCGTAGATACCCTAATTTATAATTTTAATAATTATTACCTTTGAAGGTTATTTTTTCCATGCTGGCCACTTGATAAAATCATTATTTTATTTTAAATTAACAATTTTATCCTTATTTATATAAATTTATATATATATATATACGTGGGACGTTCAATAAGTAATGCTCCTGACCCACTTGCAGTTGTTTGATCTAGCTGAAATTTTGCATGTGCAATTATTTATATCTTTATAGATTAAGTGGCAAATTACAGCTCTGAATTAATTGTGGTTTCTGATTTTCAGGTGTTTGAACTGAGTCAAGTGTGAAATGGAGCCTGTTGAGTGTCAAGCAGTGATCCGGTTTTTGCATTTGAAAGGACGCACACACCACGGGAGACTTTTGATGAAATGAAAGTAACTTATGGTGATGATGCCCCATCATATGACCTTATAAAACGCTGGCATCATGAATTCAAACTTGGTCGAAACTCTGTGGAAACAGCTCCCAGATCTGGTCACCCCCCTTCTGCCATTGATGAGCCATCTGTCCATCAAATTGAGGCTGCCATTTTGGAAGATCGACACATAATTATTCGCCAAATAGCCCATGAGGTCAAGATTAGTACCGGGTCTGTGAAAACTATCATTCATGACCATTTGCATATGCAAAAGATGTCTGCAAGATGGATTCCCAGGTTGCTCACACCTTTCCAGAAGCAACAATGTGTTGAGTGCTTGAGGATGAATTTGGAGATGTGCCAAGAAGATGAGTCAAAATTTTTCAAAAGACTGATTACACAGGATAAAACCTGGGTCCATCACTATGATCCAGAGACCAAAGCCCAGTCAATGCAGTAGAAGCACCATGATTCACCTCCTCCAAAGAAGAGTGCAGCCCTCCGCTGGCAAGGTCATGCTCACAGTCTTCTGGGACCAGGACGGAGTTGGGATGACAGATTTCCTGGCAAAGGGTACCACAATTACAGGAGCCGGAAATTAAGAGAAGCTATCAAAATCAAGAGGCGGGGTAAGATCAGCAAAGGCATCCTCCTCCTGCAGGACAACGCTCCAGTCCACAACTCGCGTGTTGCCATATCAGAAGCACAGGCATGCGGCTATGAACTCCTCCCCCATCCCCCCTACTCTCCTGACCTTGCACCCTCTGATTTTCACCTCTTCCCAGCCATGAAGTTGTTTTTGAAAGGAAAGTGTTTCCCAGATGATGCAGCCTTGATTTCTGAAGTCACGTCGTGGTTGAAGGACCAAGCTGGGGTCTTCTACAAAAACGGTCTCCAGAGCTGCATCAAATGATGGGAGAAATGCGTAACTCTGGGTGGTTCCTATATAAAAAAAGGCTAATAACTGTGCCAAGTTTTGTTGTTCTACTGCTATGGGAAGTGGGTCAGGGGCATTACTTATTGAATGTCCCTCGTATATATATATTTATATATATATATCAGTGTGTGTGTCTTTGTGTTTGTGTTTATCCCCATACCACTACTTGACAATCGGTGTTGGTGTGTTTACATCCCTGTGACTTAGCAGATTGGTAAAAGAGACCAATAGAATAAGTACTGAGCTTAAAAAATAAGTACTGGGGTTGAATCCATCTAACAGTTCTTGAAATGTCTTGTCAATGGACTAACAAACAAATACAACTGAAAACAATACCTCCGCCTTCGCTAAGGTGGAGGTAACAATATATTAATTAAAACAAGAGCACTCAGAGAGCACAAACCTCCACCAAGGCAACACCAACGTCCTCTCAATGATTAGCCAGAGATGATTTTTAGAATGAGAATATCTGAAATAAACTCAACTGCTCTCACAAACAAGAATACTAAAAAGGAACCCAACCACTCTCAAAAATTAAGTAAAAAACAAAAAACAGGAAAAATAATCCAGAATCTTGTCCGATGCCAGATAGATCCCAAAATCTAATCAGTTCGTGCCAGTCATGAAGCCAAAAATTCGGATGGTGCATTTTACATGCCACTGGAACAGGAGCCAGTCAGGTGGAACTGGCCATAGCTATAATTTTGGTTTTATTTGATGCAACAGTTCTTCTCAAGCATATCATATCACCTAATGCATCAAGGGTACTCTTAAATGGGCCAGACATGCAACACTGGCATCTTATTGTGTTTCTCAAACAGTGAGGATATCAGATATGCTACACTTTTACTGAGGGGCCTTGGTTTTACAGGGGTGGCCCAAAAGTAGGCTTACAGTTATTCAACTATCTCTTTCACATTCATATATCAACTGTTTGGATCTTAATTATAAGAAAATACGAAACCATTATTCTATGCTAATTTAGTTAATTGTAAGAACTTGATGAGCTTTGTTCACTGATATTGGAAGCCAGATCTGTTCTTTATGTTTACATTTAATCCAAATTGGTTTGGAATTGCTGCAGAACTTGAGGTGCATAGAACCAGTCACACTTGATATCAGAGTATTCAGTTTGAAGTGGAGGCGCAATGGCCCAGTGGTTTGGGCAGCGGACTCGCGGTCGTAGGATCGCGGTTTCGATTCCCAGATCGGGCGTTGTGAGTGTTTATTGAGCGAAAACACCTAAAGCTCTACGAGGCTCCAGCAGGGGTGGTGGTGATCCCTGCTGTACTCTTTCACCACAACTTTCTCTCACTCTTACTTCCTGTTTCTGTTGTACCTGTATTTCAAAGGGCCAGCCTTGTCCCTCTCTGTGTCATGCTGAATATCCCCGAGAACTACGTTAAGGGTACACGTGTCTGTGGAGTGCTCAGCCACTTACACGTTAATTTCACGAGCAGGCTGTTCCGTTGATCGGATCAACCGGAACCCTCATCGTCGTAACCAACGGAGTGCTTCCATCCATTCAGTTTGATGCTGGGAGAGCTGCTAAAAGACATTATGAAGAATGTACTTGGAAAAGTACATTGAATTCCAGGTGAGAGGTCTTCCACATGCACACACAGATGCTGATAATCTTGGAATAAGATAAATCTCAAATAGCAAATGTTTCAATGTGTTTGTTTCTGCACAGTTTCCACAGAATGATCAAGAATTGCTGGAAACCATTTCAGGATGTAATTTGCATGGTCTTTGCAGCAATCCCTATCTCAAAGAAGATTCCTAACACTTGTTGAGTATGTGTAAGCATGAACAGATCAATCAGTTCTCATTGTTGTATTTACATGATTAGATGTGTTTAAGAAAAAAAAAAGTGGTTCCACAGCTCATTTAAGTCTTCATATTAGATTTCTATAGACAAAAATTCTGTTTACAGTATATCAACAGCTAACTGACAAAAATAATCCAAGACTAAGGTTTCCTTTATTAGGATGAAGCCCCACATATGTTAAGATATATGTATGAAGCTGTTGATATCAAAATTCAAGGTCTTATGCAAAATGGTTTAACTTTTAGAGGCAAGATTATGGTATTTTTATGATTTTTGGTGAACGCCTTCTATATTAAAAGAAAGTTAGGATGGCTACTACAATGAGCATAATTATGATGCATTCTTTATTTCAGAAAAGAACAATAGTGCTACAGCTTACCATGAATATGCAATTACACAATCAAAAGCACTGTGGAAAAGCTTTTTTTTCTGTCTTGTATCAGTGAAAAGGGAGAAACAACTAAACTCTGACTGAAAGATTGTGCTATCGAATATGTTGGGGTTGTATTGAACTTTTAATAATGAAATAAACAGAAAGTGGATGAAAGAAGTCATAGTTTTAATTTATCATGATGTATTTATTGTTAAAAATATCGTATTGGACATGATGGTCCAATAGAGAACTATAGGGAAAAATAAGGAAAGTTCTTTCCATAAAATGGTGTAGTTTTGTGGTTACACTTGATAAAAGGTTGCAGTTAATTTCATCTGAGATAAATTGTGAGAATGTGAACATGGGAGGGGGAGGAGAAAGAAACAGACAGAGTGTCGTCTGCTTTAGTTTTTAGCTTTAAGTTAGTAACAACATGGATAATTTGTGCCACTGAATCTCATTATTGATAAGTCTTGTTGCTGGAACAACTGATACCCAAATAGCAGCTAACATAATGCTTGTTTGTGTTCATTTCTCTTCTCTTCCCGTTGCCTTGATGGAAAAGTTTATATAGGTTTGACAGATTCATAGTCAAGAACCTTGATTGGTCAGTTTGATGCTGACACCATCAATTCAATGTGCATTTGAAAAGTCATTGTGGTTAACCTTTTGTTCACTTCATCAGTCAATTTTATGAGCATTTAGAAAACCTTAGTGGTCAGCTTTTGCCGATGTCATCAGCCAGTTTTATATTCCATTATTTTTGTCAAAAATGTCCAGATTGGAAACAATAAGTCCTGATTCCAATTTTAGAGAGAGATCTGCCGCAAATTAAAGAGAAATAGTAAAGCAAGCTTTTACCTGCCAAATTGGATCCTGCAAACTCCACAGAACAATCAGTACTACTTCCTACCTCATGAGGATTTGGTTGACTACCATTTTTCACAGTTTTATTAAACCAATCAAAGGTCAGAAGAACAGTACATATCAGCCGGGAACTGGCCATATAAAGCAGAATACCCCCTCCCTCTCCTTCTCTCTCTCTCTCTCTCTCTCTCTCTCTCTCTCTCTCTCTCTCTCTCTCTCTCTCTCTCTCTCTCTCTCTCTCTCTCTCTGTTTTCAGTGGAATACAGCTGGAGCAATCAGTTTGTTTCTCTCTCTTCCAACAGAACTCAACCAGAAAACAAATGGACTCATTACTCTCAGTGCAAGACACATTTTAGCTAAAATAATATCTCATTTTTCTATATCTCTGTTTTTCCAGGTCACACACATTGATTTCATTTGTTTTTGCTTCAGCAACATTTTCTTCTAACATTACACACACACAACAACACAAAAAGAACATCATTTCAAGAATGTAGGTATAATACTTCTTTCACAACACATTTATTTCGAACTTCGTATTTTATTGATTAATAATTGTTGCATTTTTTTCCCCTCTAAATGAATTACTGTCTTATTCAAACCTGCACTTTTATGAACTTTTAAACGTAAATGCATACAGCTTAACTATATTGAATTATCATACCACTTAGGCTGGTGAAGGTCTACTTCCTGGTGGCACAAAAAAAATAAGAACTTACATACATCCAAATACACAAACACACACACACACACACACAAACACACACACAGGTGAGTATAATTATACATACATACATATATTTAATATCATATAATTATACATACATACATATATATTTAATATCATGTATGTGTAGTCATACATGCATACATAATATATTTAATAATGCATAACGTGTATTTCAAAGCGCCTATGCTGTTATTGGCTATCATATGCCATCGTACAGCAGGATACTCCTTTTACTGGATATACATGAGGAAATCCATTAGTGTACACAAAATTTGTATCAAAATTCATAAAACGAGATGGAATGAACATGTTTTAATTACAAAAGTGGGGGGAGCAGTAATGCAGTGGGCAGGGCAGTGAGGGCAGGAAAGGGCATTAGAGTTTATTAAGATGAAATGTATATATATATGACATGAATTCAAGCCAAGTAATAATATTCTGAATGCATTTAATACGTATGTTTCAGATAATTGCACAGTAGCTAAAAAGTGAATTTCATCTGTTATGCAAGATCTTCTTCAGTCAAGACTTATCAAAACATGAATAACACTGTCATACAAGTGATGGTTTTCATTTTCAGTCTTCCTTGAAAAACATGTCTGGCTATGGGAAAATGTTACTTTTCCTCGGAAACAGATGAGAATTGGTGGAAAGAATGGTGTCCTAGTTGCAGAAAATCAGCCTCAACAAACTCTGTTTGACCCTTGCAAGCATTGAAAAGTGGACATTAAAACACAATGATGGTTGTTGCTGTCTCTTGCAACAATATTTTTCCTATTTCTGATGGAGACAATGGCACTTGCGAAAGCTCTGATTCCTGTAATAATGAACACAATGTATACAAGCATTGACTGATTCACAGTCAAGAACCTTGATTGGTCAGTTTGATGCTGACACCATCAATTCAATGTGCATTTGAAAAGTCATAGTGGTTAACCTTTTGTTCACTTCATCAGTCAATTTTATGAGCATTTAGAAAACCTTAATGGTCAGCTTTTGCACCTGAGCACTGTATACAATAATTTCATTATTTTAATAAAATTTCCTAAAAAGCTGTGACTTTCCTGGTGTTTCATTCCATTCACACTTTGACCTTGATAAAAAGTTATATTGCTAAAATACTAAAAAAAGTTTAAATAAGGTAAATGGACTTTACAATAAAACAAGATTTGGAACAACCTATTTGCATGATTGAAGCTCACGTTGTGTCAAAAGGGAAAGCATTGTGCCAAAAACTAAACTGATTCAAAAAAGTAACAAAATCGTGAAAATGGAGAGCTTCTTATAATATAATAAGGAAGAAGTCTTATAACCATTATAATATTTCAGGTGCATGGCCTAGTGGTTAGGGTGTTGCACACACAGTCACAAAATCATGGTTTCAGTTCCTAGACCAGATGGTGGTACATTGTGTTCTTGAGCAAAACACTTCATTTCATGTTGCTTGAGCCTACTCAACTGCAAATGGGTAAACCCCAGAATGGATTGAGCTACAGCAATGCGAGAAAGTGCATTGTGACCAGTGATGTGTAACAACATCAGATTGTCTGGTTGATACTGTGACAGGAAGGTATATTCCAGGCGGAAAGCTGGCAGAATCATTAGCGCGCTGGGCGAAATGCTTAACGGTATTTCGTTTGCCGCTACATTCTGAGTTCAAATTCCGCCGAGGCCGACTTTGCCTTTCATCCTTTCGGGGTCAATTAAATAAGTACCAGTTATGCACTGGGGTCAATATAATCAACTTAATCCGTTTGTCTGTCCTTGTTTGTTATTCCTGTGTTTAGCCCCTTGTGGGTAGTAAAGAAATAGGTATATTCCAGGCACAAAGATCCCTCATTAATGATGGTGGAAAATATATAAATGTTATTAAACTTTTTCCGTCTGCATTGTAAAAAGATCACCTTCTTCGTTCTTTTGCTATTTTAATTCTTTATCGCAATTCTTTAAGCAAGCTACAATACATTTCTTAAACTAAGACTTTCTGACCCTGTTTTCTTAATTTTCCAAATGCAATTACAGCTTCTAATCAAAATGACAGTCACAATATCAGTGACAAATGGCAATATTTATATCCTATTTAACCTGGATGTATCATTAGAATGCCAAATGCTGAAGTCTTTACCTTGAAAGATCTTCTCATACACATGCATGGACATATATCATTAGCAGACAAGAACTGTCTGGCATTGTTGCAAGAAATGCCAGATCATGTGATTTCAGCTTACTGTGCTTCGTCAGTAACAGGTATCCACATGCTGCATCCAGCCAAATCTCACTATAAACACTATATAAGATAACAGTGACATTTCAGTCACTGATGTCACAAAAAGACAGCAGGCTTATTAAAAAATTAAAAGTAGCGATGGAAGCAGTATTAATAGGGAATAGCAATCTTTATATCCAACTCTATGTGGATGTATTATTACAATGCTGTAGACTGTGGTATTTACTTTGAGAGATCCTCTCATATAAACGTACAATGCTAAGAGCACAAACATATGTTAAAAGCAGATGAAAACCATTTAGCATGGGCACCAGAATTGCCAGATCACATTATTTCGGCATACTGCACTTCTTCAGTGACAGATATCCAGCTGCTGCAATATTCTCAAGGTAAATACCACAATATTGAATGTTCTATTAATAGATCCATGCTGTGTAGGATATAAAAATTGCCATTCAGTGTTGATCCTGTTCCCTTCATTAATATTTATATTTTATTTTAACAAAAATTTCAGGTTAGCCATTGAGTTTAAAAGGACCTGTTCTTCTTAAGTGATCTTTGTACATCAGTTTGCATATGTTGTCCAGTTAATTAGTACACATCTGGGATGTTACATGCTTCGACACTTTCTCCAGTAGCAACTTGGTGTGTTCAGCTACCAGCCCAGGTTCTGCTGCTCATCGGGCTGAGAAGGGCAAACTGTCAAAGTATTGACCGTTCTCTAACAGGTTTATGGTCAAGCCTGTGGCTGTGAAGACTTCCAGCATCCTCAGCCTCCAGACTATATCTCTGTTCACTGCTATCAGAGTACAGATGGCTAGTCACAAGTGCCATCTGTACTCTCTGCTACATCTCCTTCACCACCCGCTAGGGCAGTGTTTCTCAGCCTTTCCACCTTTGCGTAACCCTTAAAATAAATTACATGTCTCAAGGAACCCCTGCACAAAAATTATTATATACAATATCTTTCTCATACTGTTTCATCGTAGTTCATGTGGTAAATATCATATATATATATATATATATATATATATATATATATATACATAAATATATATATACATATATACATACATACATACATACATACACACACATATGTATATATATATATATAATATATATATATATATATATATATATATATATATATATACATGGTTGTTATATTTTTGGGATAACATAATAGGTTAGATAGGGTTTATGTCTATATTCTTTTCTTTTCTTTTCTCCTCTAGGCACAAGGCCTGAAATTTTGGGGGAGGGGACAGTTGATTAGATTGACCCCAGTATGCAACTGGTACTTAATTTATCGACTCTGAAAGGATGAAAGGCAAAGTCGACCTCAGCAGAATTTGAACTCAGAACATAAAGGGTGATGTCTATATTACAATAACCAATAACATGTTGTGCATGTTGTGCATGTATAGTAATATTACAATCATGAAATTAGCATTAGCTTATCTCACTCTTTCTCATGGAACCCCTAGGAACCTTTTGCAGAACCCTAGGATTCTGGGGAACCCTTGTTGAGAAACGCTGCTCTGGGGTAACACCTTTACCATTTTGACTGCTGGGACCATTGGACAGCCTGACAAGCCTTTTCAGTTCACAAAGTGCTGCGTGCAAGTAAAATAGCAATTTCAAAAGTGACACCCAGTATTGTGTGCACTGGAATTTTCCAGTGTTAAATTTCTCCTTTTAACTTTAACATCGTCCAGATACTTAATTCAAATATATTCATGTATGCATATATATGTGTTAATACTTGTTCATCTGTTATGCGATTCTGCTTTTTTTTTTTCCTTTTGTTCATTCATCATCATTTGTTATCATTAACAATGACAACAACAGCTGCAAAGTGGAGCCAAAGTATGGAAATAGATATTTTATTTAGTTGAAAGTATTGAGCGATATATGAGTTTATATTGTGAGGGGTAGACAGAGTTATTTGCTGTATGCACACATATATATATGTGTGTGTGTATATATGTGTATATGTGTGTGTGTGTGTGTGTGTGTGTGTGACTTTCTCAGGCACAAGTTTGACTGTGTGGTAAGAAGCTTTCTTCCCAACCACATGGTTCTGGGTTCAGTCCCTCTGCACAAGTGTCTTCTACTGTAACCTCGAGCCAACCAAAGCCTTGTGAGTGGATTTGCTACATGGAAACTGAAAGAAACCCGTCATGTGTGTGTGTGTATATATATTTAAGCATGTGTGCCTTTGTGTCTGTGTTTGTCCTCCCATCATCACTTGACAACTCCAATGCTGGTGTGTTCATGTCCCTGAAATCTAGCAGTTTATAGAATAAGTACTAGGCTTACAAAGAATAAGTCCTGGGGTTAATTTCTTTGACTAAAGGTGGTGCTCCAGCATGACTACAGTCAAAATGACTGAAACATGTAAAAGAGTAAAAAAAAAGTGTGTATATAATGCTATATATATATATATATATATATATATATATATATATATACCAGCTAGAAGAGATAGCCTCTTGAGGTTAAGAAAATCGCAGTACAGTCCATTCAAACTGACAGCCATGTTGAAGTGGCTATGAATATTACTTGTTGGTACAACTACTGCGTTAATCTCTTACAAAGATTTTAGAAGTAGCATTTTTGCTTGTTGCAAAATCAGTGACCGTGTGTTGCAAGCAGAGGCGAGCTACTGCCATCTCTAGCAGTGCAGACAAGAACGAAAGGAGTCGTGATGGGAATATTCATCTCCAGCCCTGGTTTGCTATATTACTTTAAATATCATCAGAAGAGCAAGACAAGGTTGGATAAAAGATGCCTGTCGCGAAGTCATCATCATCATCATTTAGCGTCCGCTTTCCATGCTAGCATGGGTTGGACGGTTCAACTGGGGTCTGGGAAGCCAGAAGGCTGTGCCAGGCCCAGTCTGATCAGGCAGTGTTTCTACGCCTGGATGCCCTTCCTATGCCAACCACTCTGAGTGTAGTGGGTGCTTTTTACGTGCCACCCGCACAGGTGCCGACGGAGCTGGTAAACAGCCATGGACGGATGGTGCTTTTTACGTGCCACCGGCACGGAGGCCAGGCGAGGCTGGCAACGACCAGAAGTGTATATGGAAAAAGATGCAAGGATGTAAAAAGGAAGTTGGGGCTGAATGACTCTGCTTAATTCATTTGTAGTAAAGGCGTACGGTGTAGCCGATGGACTTCACGGTCAAAGTGTAAAATTTTAAGTGTAAAATTTTAATTATATCTTATATAAATAATCATATTTTTAGAATCTCATTAAACAAACTCATGAACACAATTTGTTTGTAATGTCCTATATTGTCCCCTTTATGTATTGATATTGTATTAGCATAATAAAGAATACATCTGTAGCAGTGAGGTGTCCAGTACTGGAGAGTGGCAGAAATAGTCTGAAACCAGGACTGGTCTACTGGTCCCATCACTAGAGTGTGGTAGGGGTTCGCTCCTCTGCATCATTAACCAGCTAGAGGAGATGTCCTCTGTGGCTTAAAAAATCACAGTAGAGTTTGTTCGAATGGACAGCCATGTTAAGTGGCTATAAATATTGCTTATATATATATATGTGTGTGTGTGTGTATGTGTGTATTTCTACTATATGGCTCAGAAACCTGGACGTTATCAAAGAAGCTTGAGAGGCGGTTGGATGGAACCTACACTTGCCTCCTTATGAGAGCTCAAAATCTCTCGTGGAAGCGCCATCCAACCAAAATGCAAATATATGGGAAACTACCACCTGTGTCATCTCTTGTGAAAGGTAGGAGAGTCCAGTTTGCTGGACATGTTGTAGAGCTGAAAAAGAAGTAATTTCTACTCTTCTCCTCTGGAAGCCATCTACTCGCAATACCAGAGGGCGCACACTCTCCTACCCTGATGTAATCTCCAGGGATCAGGCATCCAGCAACAGGACCTCCGTAATGCCATGATGGACCATGAAGTCTGGCATAGCATGGTAAATTCCATTGTCTCGACCACGATCGAACAATGATGATGATGATATATATATACATATATATATATATATATATATAGGTTATGAGAGGTAATGTTGTCATTGAGACACAAGGGTGTCAGGTAATGTTGAATAAGTGCTATAGATAGACCATAGTTAAGTTCCAGGTTCGGTGATTTTGCGAATAAGGGGTTCAATGTTGGTCATATGTCAGCATGTGTATATAAAAATTCTTTTTCGTAATGAGATAAAAAAAACCAAGGCTGAGTAGATTTTAGAACATTTATAGATAGAAGGTCTTACAGCTGTTTCCAGGATATTTATTATATCCCTTCATCGGAAATGGTGTAAAAGGATAGTTAAGTAATAGTTAATTTAGATAGGATACAAGATAGAGAGTGAGGTGGAGGAAAGAAAATAGATGTGATATATATAGGGATATTGAATTTGTAGATCCATTTTTTAGGCAAAATGGTATACATGTAAGATTCCAGTACTTTATGAGTAAAATCCAACAGTATTTAAAGTTGGCCATTCCAACACTGTTGGTCATTCCAATACTGTTGGATTTTCAATACTGTTGGGAAGAGGAGGAGGAGGAGGAGGAGGAGGACGACGACGATGATGATGATGACAACAACAATGATAATGATGACGAAGACAACAACGATGACAAAGATGATGGCAACAGCAACAGCAACAATGATGACAATGATGCTTTACAGATTCAGTCATAATGGGAAGGAAGCACGTCATCATCATCATCATCATCGTTTAACGTCTGCTTTCCATGCTGGCATGGGTTGGACAATTGACTGAGGACTGGCGAACCAGATGGCTGCACCAGGCTCCAATCTTTATCTGGCAGAGTTTCTACAGCTTGATGCCCTTCCTAAGGCCAACCATTCCGAGAGTGTAGTGGGTGCTTTTTATGTGCCGCCGGCACGGGGCCAGTCAGGCGTTTCTGGCAACGACCTCACTCGAATCCCTTTACACATTCCACCGGCACAGGTGCCAGTAAGGCGATGCTGGTAACGATCATGCTCGAACGGTGTCTTTTATGTGCCATCGGCACAGAGGCTAGATAGCCGCTCTGGCAACGATCACGCTCGGATGGTGCTCTTAACACCCTACTAGTACGGGGCTTGAGTGCCAGTAAGGTGACACTGGTAACAATCACACTCGAATGGTGCCTTTTATGTGTCACTGGCATGGAAGCCGGTTAGCCGCTCTGTCAACGATCACACTTGTATGGTGCTCTTTGCACCCCGCTAGCACAGATGCCAGTCATCGAATTTGATTTTAATTTTGATTTCACTTGCCTCAACAGGTCTTCGCAAGCAGAGTTTTAGTGTCCAAAGAAGGAAAAAGTACGCATAAGTGGGCTGGTTACACCCCTAGCATTGGCCACGAGATTATGGTCTCATTTGGCTTGCCAGATCTTCTCACGCACAGCATATTTCCAAAAGTCTTGGTCACTAGTCATTTCCTTGGTGAGGCCCAAAGTTCAAAGGTCGTGCTTCACCACTTCATCCCAGGTCTTCCTGGGTCTACCTTTTCCACAGGTTCCCTCAACCGCTAGGGTGTGGCACTTTTTCACACAGCTATCCTCATCCATTCTCGCCACATGACCATACCAGCGCAGTAGTCTCTCTTGCACGTAACAATATTTTCTGTGCATAAATACAACATCACAACTAAACCCTTTCAGAAAAAGACCTCTAATTTCAATAAGTGACACACATCACTGACATCATATATTTTCTGAAACAATGCACAACATTTTATCAGGATATCAAATGTTAACTGTACACTGGTGTGTTGATTGTGGTAACCGCAGTGACTACAGTGTTTGCCATGTACACCACGGTGTATATTGTGGTTATTAAAGTGCAACATTTCCTGTGAGAATAATACATGACAGCAGAGAGAAAATTAAGGCAAGCACTCAAGAAGTTACTCCATCAAGTGCTTGGACCTTATGTTTTACATAGATCTAAAGTAATGCTTAAAATGGAATGGTTCTTGAATGTATGGATCAAGGATCAGATTCAACATGCTGATAAGTATAATGGTAATTAATTTTTAAAAAAACCAAAAGTTTATATGATGAAGATTTGAAAAGAAAGGAAGGTGAAACTGCTGATGTAAAGTTTTTTTGTTTTTTTTTCTGGTTAGCAAAAGCTGGTTTGAAAGCTTTAAGATGTACTTCAACCTGCACTACCAATGCTAATACAGAGACTGCTACTAATTTTGCTAAATAGCTGAAAAGATGATTCCTAAAGGGGGATACACACCAGAGCAGGTATAAAATGTTGATGAAGCTGCACTTTGCTTGGAATGCATGCTTGCTTCCTATTGAAATTTTATTTCTTGAGAAGAAAAATCAACACCTGGTTTAAGGCTTTCAAAAATTATCTGATGCTTCATCATCATCCTCATCATCGTTTAACGTCTGTTTTCCATGCTAGCATGGGTTGGATGGTTCGACCGGGGTCTGGGAAGCCAGGAGGCTGCACCAGGCTCCACTCTGATCTGGCAGTGTTTCTACAGCTTCCTAATGCCAACCACTCCATGAGTGTAGTGAGTGCTTTTTACATGCCACTGGCACAGGTGCCAGGGGAGGCTGGCAACAGCCACAATCGGTTGGTGCTTTTTACATACCACCTGCATGGAAGCCAGCCAAGGCAGCACTAGCATCGGCCATGTACGGCTGGTGTATTTTACGTGCCACCGACACAGGTATCACAACTACAACTTCCATTTGATTTTTATTTCATGTTGATGTACTTGACTCAGTAGGTCCCCTCAAGCACAGCAGGTCACCCTACAATCCAAGGTAAGCACAGCAGGCCGTCCTGTGATCCAAGGTATTTTGGATGGTCTGGGGCTGCTATATGAAGCTGGTGGCAAGCTATATAAGGCGGCGAGCTGGCAGAAACGTTAGCATGCCGGGCGAAATGCGTGGCCGTATTTCGTCTGCTGTTACGTTCTGAGTTCAAATTCCGCCGAGGTCAACTTTGCCTTTCATCCTTTCGGGGTCGATAAATTAAGTACCAGTTCCACACTGGGGTCGATGTAATCGACTTAATCCCTTTGTCTGTCCTTGTTTGTCCTCACTGTGTTTAGCCCCTTGTGGGTAGTAAAGAAATATATATGAAGCTGGTGCAGGAAACAGCCATAACTCACATTATTTGTCGGATCTTTGCAGTCACAGGATATCTCCAAAGGTCTCGGTCTTTTGTCATTGCCTTTGTGACACCTAATGTTCGAAGGTCATGCTTGACCACCTCATCCCATGTCTTCCTGGGTCTACCTCTACCCAGGATTCCTTCAACAGTTTGGGAGTGGCTCTTCTTCACACATCTCTCCTCATCCATCCATAGTACATGACCATACCAGCACAAACATCTCTCTTGCATGCCACATCCAATGCTTCTTATGTCCAGCATTTCTTTCAGGGCACTTACATTCTGTCATGTGTGCACACTGACATTACACACCCAGCGGATCATGCTAGCTTCATTTCTTTCAAGCCTACGCATGTCCTCCGCAGTCACAGCCCACTACTGTGAAGCATGGCAGTTCGCACACATGCGTCATATAATCTACCTTTCACTCTGAGCGAGAGACCCTTTGTCACCAGTAGGGGTAGAAGCTTTCTAAACTTTGCCCAGGCTATTCGTATTCTAGTGGTGACACTCTCTGAGCATCCACCTCCACTACTAACTTGGTCACCCAGGTAGCGGAAACTATCAACTACTTCTAGTTTCTCCCCCTGGAGTGTGATGGAATCTGTTTTCTGAGTATCTGTGGGAAACTGTCAATTATTTCTAGTTTCTCCCCCTGGAGTGTGATGGAATCTGTTTTCTGAGTATCTGTGGTGTCTATTGCCCCTGTGTATCTGCTGCACACAAAAGCTATCTTCTTGGTTAATTTTCCTTTGATGTTGCTGCACCTCTTATGCATCCATAGCTTACACTGGGTGCATCTTATGGAGTTTCTACCTACACCTTTTCAAATCCACTCACAAGGCTTTGGTTGGCTCAAGTCTTCAGCAGAAGACACTTGCCCACATAGTGGGACTGAACCCAGACCATGTGGCTGGTAAGCAAACTACTTACCACACAGCCACTCCTGTGCCTGTTTAGAAATTGTTATTTCCATGCATAAAAGTGATTGTGTTGCCTACTTATTTTTGCTGTTGTGGGTAGTTTTGTGGCAGTATTTGGGTTGTGAATAAAAAGTTGTAACTGAATGGAAGATTTCATAAGTAGTCTATTTTCTATGACTGTTATGCCTAGCTATCTTATGGCTGGTCTGATACCCATCACTACCACATAAAATTGCGACGAACCGGCGTCCCATCCAGGTGGGGAACCTATATGCCAATGAAACTGGGAAACTGGCCCTTATGAGCCAAGCATGGCTCAAGAAAGAACAAACTACAACAGCAACATTATGTAAAATACTTCATATTTTTTGCTATGTCTGTTGTGGCTACCACCAGGATTAACACATGCCTTCACTGTGTTTGCTGTTACACTTGTGACCTGGTACAGTACCAATCAGGTATTTTGACTGGCCTTGTCACTCTAGGACAAGTTGCATGCTTAGTAACCACTCTTTTATTCTTTTTACTCTTTTACTTGTTTCAGTCATTTGACTGTGGCCATGCTGGAGCACCGCCATTAGTCGAGCAAGTCGACCCCATGACTTATTCTTTGTAAGCCTAGTGCTTATTCTATCGGTCTCTTTTTGCCGAACTACTAAGTTACAGGGACATAAACACACCAGCATCGGTTGTCAAGCGATGGTGGGGGGACAAACACAGACACACACACACACACATATATATATATATATACATATATACGACAGGCTTCTACCATATCCATTCACAAGGCTTTGGTCATCCCAAGTCTATAGCAGAAGACACTTACCCAAGGTGCCATGCAGTGGGACTGGACCCGGAACCATGTGGTTGGTAAGCAAGCTACTTACCACACAGCTACTCCTACCACTATTAACAATTCCAGTGGACACTTGCTATGTAACTCTTTTCCACCCTTTCATTACCATATTTCTATTGTTTCAATTAATTTTGAAAATTAAAGAATTTATTAAAATAACTTCGTCATTATTAAGCTAGTATTTGGAACATAGATTACAACAGAAGGTTTTTAGATTATTTTATATCAGGGAGTTTGTTCTATTGAACGAGGAGCTGTTTGAGTTGGGGTCATACCAAAAGGGTTAGGATAATTGTTAATGTAGTCATTATTTGGTTAAACAATTGACGACTTAGGTGTACGTTTGTTGGAAACAATGACCTAACAGCAACTGAACGACTCTCAAAGAAGAAGGGAGGTAATTTTAAGAAATTAAGAAATTCTTTCAATTTTGTGAAATTGATTCTAAATTTCTTGAAATTATCTCCCCCTTACTTCTCTATAGCTGTTAATAACCAACCGCTTGGTTAGTAGTTTCTTTCTCCAACTGAAAGGGAATTTTCAATCAATTGGGAAATTTTTTGTATAAGTCTTTTTTTTTTTTTTTGTATATTTTCGTATATGCAAAGAGTGTTCGTGTAGAAAGAAAGTGAGCGGACAGGCTAGTAGAACCAGAGAAAAGAGCGTGCAGGAATTTGTATGCATGTGATAGGGTATAGATGTTTGGTTAAGCAAAACCCATTAATCCGCTACGATGACCACCACCACCAACACCATCATCATCATTATTACTATCGTCCCACACCACCACCACCACCACCACCATCACCGTCACCATCACTATCGTTCCGTCCACCACCACCACCACCTTCATCATCAATATTAACCCCCACCACCACCACCACCACCACCACCTTCATCATCAATATTGCCCACCACCACCACCACCACAATATCGATGCCGACCAATGCTATGACATCATCATTACGTCATCGCCTAAATTTGAAACTAAAATTCCTCGCAGGACATGTGACAGTCGTATGACTAAATGGCATCACCTCTGAGCTTTGACCTGGGACACTTTTTTTACCCTTGGTCCACGTACATGCGTGTCATGTGTAGATGTCTACTTACTTATCCATTCACACATATACATCCAATCACACAAACACCCACACGATATCGCGTAGGATTATCTACACCCGTGCAACGTCTATATACACCCGCAATTACACAGACACCCGCCTACATACGCGAACATGTGCTTTTACGCATTTGTAGACTCACACATAGATTGGTGCACACGTGCACACACATATAAACGTAGATACATACGTCAGTTTACACCCGTAGACTTACACACGTGTCAGTCTCATACGCACACACACACTGTTGTATACATGTATCTGTTATACATACTCACGCCTACACACACAGATATATTAGGTACTACTTGAGAAAGTGGTCCCGGTGCGCGCACTCGCGTACTCGCGCATCCGGGCTAGCTAGTCGATCTTTACTTTGTGTTTTTGTGTTATTTACTTTGTTTGAAAAAATTATTTATTTTGTGTTTATATTTACTTTGCTAGGTAGTCGTTGTAGGATCGACTAGTCACGACTAGCTAGCGCATTTGCGCGACTATGCGAGTGCGCGCACCGAGACCACTCTTCTTAAGTAGTACCCACACATTGTTGTATTCATGTATCTGTCATACTCAAATATACACACGCCTACACACACACACACTCACACACACGGATATATTATACGCCTGTTACACACAGATACGCACAAATTGACTTATACATGTCAGTTTTCGTATATAGACGCGCACATGTATCTGTTACACACACACACAGCATTTTCCATGTGTTTTGTTACAGACCGATATATACTTATAGACGTACGCATCTCCCAGTTACACACACACTCATAGCTATGTATCTGTTACGTATAGACGTTCATAGTTTTATAAGGGAGTTGCGCAGAGATTATACGCAGAAAAGACGTAAACATTTATTAAACAGAAATCGAATCTTGCTCTTTCAATCCTTAAACAGCCAATGAAAGACTCTTATGTTATATATTCACACATACATTATACCCGGATTGATAAATATGCACACGCAAACACGCTCAGTAACAGACCCACACGTGCATTTATAGAACAACGCATGAATGCACAAGCATGGCTTTGTGGTTAAGAAGCATGCTTTGAAACCTACGGCTTCAGGTTCAGTCCCACTGCACTGCACCTAAATTTGAAACTAAAATTTCTCGCAGGCCATGTGACAGTCGTATGACTAAATAATGTCACCTCTGGGTTTTGACCTATGGTTTTTACCTTCAGTTCACATACACTTATGCAAATGGAGTGTCTTTTACAATAACCCAAGGCCCTGACAGTGAATTTATTACCATCATATTTTTAAAGGAAGAAAAGAAAAAGAAAAACATTAAAAGTATGAAAGATCAAATTATAGAGAAAAAAAAACTCATAGCAATCTCACTAAGAAAACAAAGAAAAAGAAACAAAGAGGGTGTGGAATTAAGCAGCAGAAGATGGGGCAGGAGGGGGTAGTGGGTTGTACACCCCAGACCAAATGGTTTGGTCAGCTATGCCTTGCAGACATGATTGTAAATGTGTTACTGCGGAGAATGGCTGGTGCCACTCGCAGCAACAGTGGCTCTGTCTAATGGGGCCCATTCCTCAGACAGACTGCAGTTATCCTGATTTTGTGGAGGAAATTAGCAGTGCAGGATCTGAGAACTCTTGAAGTCTCAACGGCAATTGACACAAACTGATAGCAGCTGGTCAGGCTCTTGTATTTGTTCGTTTCTTTTTTGCTTTTACAGGCATTGATACCTGGTCTTGTGAGTGAATTTGGTCAACAGAAACTGTATGAATGTCCAGAGAGAGAGAGGGGAGTTGTCTTTGGGTCTGACAAATTCAAAAAGAAGCTGTGTCAAGCCACTTAGAATAAAGTAATCAAAGACGACTTTAAGAGTGAATAAACAGCATCTAGTCCAACAAAGTAAACTGTTTCTGCCTTTGTATGTCATATATTATAAATTATGTAGCTTTTCCTAAACTGTTTTTCTTTAGTTCCCAATGGGTGATAGAAGAAACAGAAAATATATTTTGTCTGACTAATGTTTATGGATTAAATATAAAAATAAATAAATCTTTCCTTCTTGAGCCATGCCAGGATCATAAGGGCCAATTTCCTGATTTCAATGGAATATAAATGCCCCACCTGGACAGGACACCGATCCGTCGCAGGATAACTCATTTTTGCCAGCTGAGTGGACTGGGGCAACGTGAAATGAAGTGTTTTGCTCAAGGACACAATATATCACCCAGTCCAGGAATTGAAACCACAATGTTACAATCATGAGTCCAACGCCCTAACCACTAAGCCATGTGCCTCCACAAATATCACATATGCATGTGTGTGTGTGTGGAGAGAAGGGCAGAGAGAGGGTGCATGTGTGTAGTATATGAACATGTGTG
>NC_043009.1:61339067-61354067 GCF_006345805.1 Octopus sinensis
ACAAACATATACACGCACACATACATACATATATTTATATACATATATACGACGAGCTTCTTTCAGTTTCCGTCTATCAAATCCACTCACAAGGCTTTGGTCAGCCCGAGGCTATAGTAGAAGACACTTGCCCAAGGTGCCATGCAGTGGGACTGAACCTGGAACCATGTGGTTGGTAAACAAGCTACTTATCACACAACCACTCCTGCACCTATTATCATTAATCTTCATCTCATTATCATTATCATTTAATGTTCATCTTCCATGCTGGCATGGGTTGGACAGTTTGATAGGAGCAGGCAGACCAGAAGACTGCTCGAAGCTCTTCTGTCTGTTCTGGAATGGTGTCTATGGCTGGATGCCCTTCCTAATGCCAACCACTTTACAGAGTGGAGTGGGTACTTTTTTTACGTGGTACTGGCACCAATGTATTCACATATAAAATATAAAAGATGACAATATAGCTTGGTTAAAAAATCTTAGGAGTAATTTTTCTCCAGAACTCAGATGTTTCTCTTTGTATTTTTGATGACAAACCAGAAATGAGACTTATGACCAGATATATACCATAATTGAAACTGTGGTATTATATCATCATCATCATCATCATTATCATCATCCTCATTTTCTTTTAGTGTCTGCTTTCCATGCTGGCATGAGTTAGATGGTTTAACTGGAACCGATGAGCTGTATCAGGTTCCAGTCTGATTTTAACCTGGTTTCCTGATGCCAACCACTCCAGGAGTGTAGTGGGTGCCTTTTTACATGTCACTGGCATGGGTGCCCTTAACATGCCACCGGCACAGGTGGCTGTCACGTACCACCAGCACATATGCCTTTTACATGTCCCCAGAACCAGCCACAGTGGAGGCACAATGGCCCAGTGGTTCAGGCAGCGGACTCGTGGCCGGAGGATCGTGGTTTTGATTCCCAGACCGGGCGTTGTGTGTGTTTATTGAGCGAAAACACCTAAAGATCCACGAGGCTCCGGCAGGGGGGGGGCCACCCCTGTTGTACTCTTTTGCTCCAACTTTCTCTCACTTTTTCTTCCTGTTTCTTGTCCCTGACTTCCTACGCAACCACTGAGCCTGGATGCGCATTCATCCATTTGTTGATGCTCTTGGTGTCAGGGGTTGACCTACTTTCTCTTCTGCGGGTCTTACGAATAGCAAAGGACCATGTTTCGGACTTCTCCCACTGGGATGAAGACCGCTTTTCTCAACAGCGCTCAACAGCACCAGCCACGACTGTGATTTCACTTGGCTTGACAAATCTTCTCAAGCTCATATAAAGATGTCTATATCCAAAGCTGAGGTGTATCCGTGATACATGCAAGAATGTGTGTATTCAAAACTGTGATATTCTTTTATTCTTTTACCTGTTTCAGTCATTTGAATGCAGCCATGCTGGAGCACTGCCAAGAATTTTTGGTTGATGACATTCAAGTAATATTCACGACACCAAGAAACAGTCTCTGCAGGTTCTAATATCCTCAAGGAACATAGGAATGGAATTTGTTCAAGGTGGTTGTGTGATAAGAACCTTGTTTCTCAACCACATGGTTCCAGGTTCACTCCCACTGCATGGTACCTTGAGCATGTGTCTTCTACTATAGCCTCAATCCAACTGAAGCCTTATGAGTGGATTTGGTAATTGGAAACTGAAAGAAGCCCATCATCATCATCATCGTCGTCATCGTCATCATCATCATCATTTAACATATGCTTTCCATGCTAGCATGGGTTGGACAATTTGACTGAGGATTGGTGAACCAGATGGCTGCACCAAGCTCCAATCTTGATCTGGCAGAGTTTCTACAGCTGGATGCCTTTCCTAACGCCAACCACTCTGAGAGTGTAGTGGGTGCTTTTACGTGCCATTGGCACAAAGCCAGTCAGGTGGTACTGGCAACAGCCACGCTCAAATGGCATTTTTTATGTGCCACCTGTACAGGAACCAGTCCAGCGGCACTGGCAACGACTTTGCTCAAATGTTTTTCACGTGCCACCAGCACAAATGCCAGTAAGGCGACATATATATATATATATATATATAAATACACACATATATTAACCGGTGTTGGTGAGTTTATGTCCCTGTAACTTAGCAGTTCCATAAAAGAGACTAATCGAATAAGTAATAGGCCTAAAAAATAAGTTCTGGGTTTGATTGTTTGACTAAAACCCTTCAAGGTCGTGTTCCAGCATTTGAGTGACAAAGAAATGATTTAGCAGACTTCTTAAGTTGTATAAGTCAAAAAGTTACCTGCATTCAATAAGATCGAATTCCATAATACTTTAGCAATGTCAAAGACCTGGCAAGCCAAGTGAGACCATTATCTTGTAGCCTAAGCCAGGGGTGTAACCAGCCCACTTATGCGTACCTTTCCTTCATTGGACATTGCTTGCAAAGATCTGTTGAGGCAAGTGAAATCGGAATCAAAATCAAATTCGATGACTGGCATCCGTGCTAGTGGAGCACTAAGAGCACCATCTGAGCATGAGTGTTGCCAGAACAGCTAACTGGCGTTCATGCCGGTGGCATATAAAAAGCACCATTCGAGCATAATCATTACCAGCATCACCTTATTGGCACTTGTGCCGGTGTGCAGATGACACCTAAAAGAAAAACACAATTTTCCGTGACTGTTGCCAGTACCACCTGGCTGGCCCTCATGCCAGTGGCACGTAAAAGCACCCACTATATTCTTGGAGTGGTTGGCGTTAGGAAGGGCATCCAGCTGTAGAAACTCTGCCAAATCAAGATTGAAGCTTGGTGCAGCCATCTGGTTCGCCAGTCCTCAGTCAAATCGTCCAACCCATGCTAGCATGGAAAGTGGACGTAAAACAAAGAACGATGATGATGATGAGTACCAGTGATTGTACCAATATTTCGTGAGGCACAGTTAAACATGCCATCTTTTCTGGAGTGTACAATACATTACTCACCCACCCCACCATCTTTTACTGCTTGGTTCCTCCCCTCACACATTTTTCTGTTTGTTTTGTTTCCTTGGTGAGGCAGTTATGGATGTTTTTTCCTCAATAATTTGACCTTTTATACTTTTAATGTTTGTTTTTTCTCTTTCTTTTCTTCCAGCAAAAATATATTGTAAATAAAAAAAGCAGAATAAATTTGGGAAATTAGACTGATTAATCAAAGAGATCCACAACTTGGACATGTAGCCTAGGAAATATAAACCGCTGTCGGCAACTCCAAAAATGATCTATCTAATATTCTTATATTCTTTTACTTGTTTCAGTCATTTTGACTGTGGCCATGCTGAAGCCCCACCTTCAATAGTTTTAGTCAAACAATCAACCCCAGGACTTATTTTTTTAGGCCTATTACTTATTCTATCAGTCTCTTTTGTGGAACTGCTACTTTATAGGAACATAAACTCACCAACACCGGTTAATATATGTATGTGTGTGTAGATATATAGATATATATATATATATATATATATTATATATATATATATATATATGATGGGCTTCTTGATCTATGTTAAAGGGAGGAATGGCAGATTAGACAAAATCCCACTGTAGATAAGCTTTTGAGAGCTTCGTTATGTCACTGAAACACCAAATATTGTGTAGTAAAAGATGGAAAAAGATAAACATCACAAATGTATTCAACATCTCGAAGAGGTGAAGAATTTCTGAATTGGGACTCTGAGAGTAGAACAGTTCTATGCAGCTCAAGGGTAAGTGGACTAAATTACATCAAAGGTAACTTGAATGAGAAAAACACATTGTCGTGGTGGTGGTGGTGGTGGTGGTGGTGGTGGTGGTGGTGGTGGTGGTAGTGGTTGTGGTGGTGGTGGTGGTGGTGGTGGCGGCAGCGGCGATGGTATTGATGATGATGACGACGATGATGATGATGATGATGATGATGGTGGTGGTGGTGGTGGTTGTGGTGGTAGTGGTGGTGGTGGCAGCGGCGGCGGTATTGATGATGATGACGATGATGATGATGATGATGACGATGATGATGATGATGATGATGATGATGATGGTGGTGCTGGTGGTGGTGCTGGTGGTGGTGGTGGTGGTGGTGGTGGTGGTGATGGTGATGATGCTGATGATGATGATGGCAATGATGTTGATGAGGAGGGGAGGAGGATGGGAATGATGAGAATGATGATGATGATGATGATGATGATTATAAAAATGACATAATAATAACTATAATGATGATGATAATGACAATGATGATGATGCTGATGATGCTGATGATGGCATTAGCAGTGATAACGATGATACACACACACACACACAGACACTGTTGAATGGTCGTTGACTCTCTCAAGTTCACCTGTACTATTGGACAGGCTTTGCTTTTTTTTTTTTTTTTTTTTTCCATCCCGCAGGGTGTTAAAAGCATCACCGAGCAAGCTTGGGTGGGGGGTTGCCAGTTTTAGACCCATGGCCCAATCATAAACGAGTTGTACTGGATTACACGGCTACCATTAGCAGATCTTTTGTTATCAGATCACTGACCCGACGTACACACACACACACACAATAGTTTCGTACAGTCATAGAGCTATATATATATACACATATATACTTATATATTGCCATACATATATAGGTTAGTGTATACACACAACCAAATTTATTGATTTTTATTTTTTCATATCGTTTGCCTCTGAAAAGCAGTTTTTACTGTGTTTTATCAAAATATCGGATTTTGTATTTTATACGGAAAAATATTGTTGCATGCTTCACATTAATGTTGCTGTTGTTGCTATCGATGTTGTTCTTATTGTCAGTATTGTTTTTGCTGTGCTACAGTGGAGCAGATTTTGTTGTTTAGCCCCAAGACATTCCTGATGGAAGCATATCTATGATCAAAGCCATTCCATCTGTGACCATCCCTCGTTTTCCTATGTACAGGGAGCCCAGAAAACTTAGAACTTAGAACATAGTCCTATTGCAAGGAATCCAAATCAACCGTCAATAAAATGGGCCCCTAACATGAATAAGTCAGATCCTAAATTTGATAAGTTGGGACCCTAAGTCAAAGAATGATAACTTATTAATCCATTTTCTGTAACACTGAATAGAGTGGGGGGAGAAATCTTCATCTGGTGAGGGAGAAATCTTCATCTGGCAAGGGAGAAATATCTTCATCCTTCATCTGGTGAAGGAGAAACCTTCATCTGGCAAGGGAGAAATCTTCATCCTTCATCTGGTGAGGGAGAAATTTTCTGAGGACCAAGGTCCTCAGAAAAGGTTTGTTTTATTTTTTTCCAGGGGTGTCATTGAATTCAGCACAGTGATTTATTAATTTCACTGTGTAAGTGCTGTCTGTATCACTCTATGGCACCAATTTACAGCTAAGTGAATGATATCATTAACATCAAAGTTGACTGCAGACAAAGTATAGTGAACTATACTGTTTTATGGCACCTATCTACAGCCTAGTGAACTGTGCCATAGATATACTGTGATACCTGTTTACAGCTAAATGGATTGTGCTGCTGTCAGTTCTGTGTGCTGGCCATTGACAAAGTTCAGTGTTGTGGATGGAATATGAACTACTGAATGTAAGTTCATTGCCTGGCATTCTGTTGACAGCCATACCATACATCAATTTCCAGGCCACATGCAGTCTGCAGGCCACATGCAGTCTGCAGGCCACATGTTGTAATCCAGCATGGTGTACCTCCACATAGTAAATACCTCAACTTTGTGAACAATGCTACATGGTGAACATCTTCACAAGATGAAGATGTGAACGCCTCCACATAGGGTACCCCCACATGAGGACATGTGTCTCCAATTGATGAAAACCTCCACTTGGAAATCTAATACAATTAGAGAGAATTAAGCATACATCTATCATTGTTCTGATTACTTGCTACATCTGGAGCAATGAACAGAGCTCATGGCCTGTGAAAACACCCTGAGTTTCATTATTATCATCATCATTTAATGTCCATTTTCTATTCTGGCAGAGGTTGAGCTGTTTGACAGGAACTGGCTAGGCTAGGAGCCACACCAGATTCCATAGTCTGTTTTAACTCGGTTTCAACAGCTGGATACCCTTCCTAACATCAACCACTTTATAGAGTGTACAGGATGCTTTTTACACAGTACCATCACCATTGCTTTTGACGTGACACCATCATCATTGCTTTTTACATGGCACCATCACCATTGCTTTTTACACAGTACTATCACCATTACTTTTGACGTGGTACCATCATCATTGCTTTTTACATGGTACCATCACCATTGGTTTTTACATCACACCATCATCATTGCATTTTACGTGGTACCATCACCATTGCTTTTTATGTGGTACCATCATCATTACTTTTTAGATGTAAGAGGATGAAATGTGGATGAGGAGAGATGGTTGATGGAGCAGAGTACCCCTGGAAAACATTACTAAAATGGTTTTAAGATATGAATTCTGTTGTGGAGGGCAGGTCTTCAGTACAGCAACACACCATGTATCTTATTCAGCACCAAAGGAAAGATATATTGAGAAGAGATTCCAGAGGGGTTAGGGACGAAGATTTAGGCATTGTGGTCTGTGCAGGTGTTGGTTTGTTTACATCCCTGTAACTCAACAGTTTAGCAAAAGATACTTGTTGAATAAATGCCATACTTAAGAAATAAGTACTGGGGCCAATTTTTTTAAATAAACCCTTACAAGACAATGTCCCAGTATGGCTGCGAGCCAATGATTGAGACAAGTAAAAGCTAAACAATAAAAGATAACATAGTAGACCAGATATTGTTATTTGAGACAAAATTAAAAACGTATTCTGATGTGAAGGTCAGTAGTGCAGCAGATGTTGAATTAAGACAGCCAGCTGTCCAGATGATTTGAAGGTCATTCATTCGGCTAATTACCTATCAGTTACCCAGCTGATGCAGAGATGTTAACAAATGTCAGTAAAAGAGAATTTCCATGGCATTAATTAATTAATTAATTAATCAGTTAATGGCATTACGGTTTCAGTCCCAACCTGTAACTATCAGTTTGCATAATTATTGCATAGTAACCTTGAGACACTGAAGTAACCTGAAGGTTAGCAAGCTCATATCCGGCAACCACTGAACTTCGATTACAATGTTTCAATTCTAATAATGTGACAACCGTTCATCATTGTTTTACTTTCCATTTTTCCATGCTGCATGAGTTAGACCAGCGCTTCTCGAAATGGTGGCTTGCGGACCAGCACTGGTCTGTGAGCCATCAGTTGCTGGAACATGGCAAGTTTCCAGATAAAAAAGAAACATTATAAAATGCTTATGTAATTTTGTATTATTTGTTTACAAAACAAATATGAGATAAAAAGAAATTGTCAATTTTTTATTATATTTGTTATATATATTGTTTCTGGTCATCATCATCATCATCATCATCGTTTAACTCCAATCTTGATCTGGCAGAGTTTCTACAGCTGGATGCCCTTCCTAACACCAACCACTCCAAGAGTGTAGTGGGTGCTTTTACGTGTCACTGGCACGGGGGCCAGTCAGGCAGTACTGGCAACGGCCACGCTCAAATGGTGTTTTTTATGTGCACCTGCACCGGAGCCAGTCGAGCGGCACTGCCAATGACCACGCTCGAATATTTTTTTCACGTGCCACCAGCACAAATGCCAGTAAGGCGACACTGGTAACGATCACACTTGAATGGTGCTTTTTACATGTCACCGGCAATGAAGCCAGTTAGCTGCTCTGGTAACAATAATGCTCGGATGGTGCTCTTAGCACTCTACTAGCATGGATGCTAGTCATCGAATTTGATTTCGATTTCACTTACCTCAACAGGTCTTTGCATATAAATTAAAATTACTAAGAAATATTACCGGTCCCTGGCACATTGGAAAAAAATTGCCAGTACACTACATCAGATAGTTTGAGAAGCACTGAGTTAGACAGAGTTTAGTGAGGCAGATTTTCTGTTGCCAACCTGCACCTGTTTCCAAGCAAGGTAATATTTTCTCATGACCCAGACATGTTCTTGCAGAATATTGGAATTCAATGACATGGCTTGTATGACAGTGACACATATTTGCAACCTTAATGTGAAGTCAGGATGAGGAAACACAAACATATACGCACTCACACATACATACACACACACACACACACACACACAAATACAAAGCGCTTCCTTCAGATTCCATCCACCAAATCCATTATCAAGGTTTTGGTCAATCTGGGGCTATAGCTGAAGACACTTACCCAAGGTACCACGCAGTGGGACTGAACCCAAAACCATGTGGATGGGAAGAAAATTTCTTAACCACACAGCCATACCTGTGTCTATATTGCCTTGAGAAACAAGGAGGTACTCAATGAAAAAAATGGACAAAGTTAATCTTAATTCTCTCAATACAAGTGATAAGTGGCACAGTTAAAATACATAAAACTTTACAAAAGTTCAGCACTTCACAGAAGTTTTTGCTGCCAAAGCCTAAAATCCAATAGCCATGTTGGCTGGGTATGTGGGTACTTGAATGTGGGTACTTGAATGAAATGGTTGAGGTGTAAATGGGTGAAAAGATTTTTTTAAATGTACAAACGGATAAAAAAAAAAACAAAGATGTAGTTACAATGTTTCTTTTATCCTTTGAATGGTTTCAGTTATAGAACTGCAGCCATGCTGGAGCACCACCTTAATTTATTTTCTTCCAGTTTTGTTGCCGTTTTATGGCTAGAAGAAGTTGGTCTATGATTGAGTTTGTTGTATCTGATCTTCCCTAAGTGTATTCCTGAATGGTTGGCTGGTCTAATATCATAGTTAGGAGCTTATCTCAGCAGTGTATCAGATAGAAGAACAGACTGATAGACAGAGACAGATAAACAGACTGACAGATAGATAGAGAGAGAGACAGACAGACAGACAGATAGATAGATAGATGGCTAGATAGATAGATAGATAGATAGATAGATAGATAGATAGATAGATAGATAGATAGATAGACAGACAGACATATAGACAGTCAAATAGATAGACATCTAATGTAACAGTCAATCAGACAGATAGACATGCAGTCACAAAGTCCAATAACCAAATAGTTAGACAGACAAGCAGACATACTGTTTAACAGTCAGACAGACAAGAAGTCAGATGGTCTAACTGTCAGATAGTGTGACAGACAGAGAGACATGGCTGGTAGATATGGGTTAGACAGACAAACAGACAGTCTAACAGTCATACATTTAGACAGTGAGATAGTGACGGTTAGACAGACAGAAACAGAAAAACAGTCTGTTAGACAGTCTAACAGCCAGGCAATTGGAGGGAAAGGCAAACGGACAGGCAGACTGACAGGCAGACAGACTGACAGACAGTCAGGCAATCCAATCAATAAATAAAAAGCCAGATGTAATGTGATAATTAGATACATAAATTCAATTAAGATAATGACAGTCTTATGTCTGTGGATATTGGTGAACCTCACCTACTACTACGACAGCCATCATCAACCCCACACCTCAACACCACCACAACTACCATCACTACCACTAGCACTATCACCACCACCACCACCACCACCACCAACGCTACCACCACCAACACCAACAATATCACCTCCACCACCAACGCTACCACCACCACCACTACCACGGCCACGACCGCTACTATCATCACCATTACCACTACCACCACTACTATTATTGGTAGACCTCACTGACACCACTACTGAAATTAATACCACCATAACTACCACTGCCACCTTTTTCACTTATGTTACCACCACCACCACAACCACCAGCACCACCACAACCACAACCACCACTGCAACCACCATCACCACCACAACCACCAGCACCACCACAACCACAACCACCATCACCACCACAACCACCAGCACCACCACAACCACCACCACCACCACCACCACCACTACCACCACAACCACAACCACCACCACAACCACCACCACAACCACCACCACCACCACCATCACAACCACAGCCACCATGATAACCAACAATACAACCATAACCACAACCCCCACCACCACCACCAGCACCACTACCACCACAACCACAACCATAACCACAACCCCCACCACAACCACCACCACTACCACCACCACTTCTGCTACTTCCACCACTATTACTGCTGCTGCTGCCATATTATTATTATATAAAACAGGTAGAACATTTGGACCCGATTTGGACCCTAAATGCTAAAGGGTTAAAGACTGTACTTACAGGGTTCATTTTATTGCATTGCACTGGCGCTAAAGAGTTTGTTATGCCCGTGGCAGAACTAAAGACTCTCATCCACCCAATGTTGTCTCTGTTCATTTGCTAATCGCTTTACAGAGTGCACTGGGTGCGTTTTATTGTAGCATCTGTTCCAGATGGTTTGTCTTGTCAGCTGCAAAGAGTTTTAAAGAGTCTTCTCTGCTCTGTGCGTTGGCTGCATTTGTTCAAAGCAGACTTGACTGAAGAAGTTCGATAAAAGGGAAAGTGTGAATGTAATGGGTTAGATAGAGTGATACGAGAGAGAGAGAGGAAGAGAGAGAGAGACAGAGACAGAGAGAGACAGACACAGAGAGAGTGACAGACAGAGACAAAGAGAGAGTTAGAGAGAGAGACACAGACAAAGGCAAAGAGAGACAGAGGAGAGAGAGACAGAGACAGAGAGAGACAGACAGACAGAGACAGACAGACAGACAGACAGACAGACAGAGTGGCTAGGGAGGGATTAATGGGAATGAGAAGGTGATAGGCAACTACACATTAGGAAGAGAGAGAGAGAGAGAAAGAGAGGGAGAGAGAAAGAGTGATGAAAAAAAGAGTAACAGAAGTAGGGAGATTGATGCATGTCGATAAAGAGCTATCGTGAAGGGAGTAATGTGTGTGTGTGTGTGTGTGTGTGAGAGAGAGAGAGAAAGAAAGAAAGAGAGAGAGAGAGAGAGCAGTGTTCTAGAATACCAATAAAAATAGGGGAAGATAGCAAATGGCAAGTGATGGATAGCAACAGAGATGAGCAAATGTAAGAGAGAGAGATGCTGGCGTCAAGTAAGGATGAAAAAAATAATGGCAATAGACAGTTTCAATACCATCCCTCATTACCCAGGTATTGTGACGGGGAAGAGAGGTCAGGGGATTAAGGATAACGGTGGGGGAGGGGATTGTATATTGACAAATGCAATGTCATCCCTAATTAGACTGGTGATGGGGTACAGTGAAGAGGTGAGGGGTGAGTGAGAGATGAGAAAGTGATGAGGAAAGCAACAGAGGAAAACCCAACCAGAGTATGATGCAATGCAGGAGAAACCCAAATGCAGTTATCCCGTACTTCCAGGGAACCTTCTTTGCATATTACCTGAATTTATTTCGCAGGTGCTCTTACTGTTAACTTCAGCTGTTCATCTGCCACATGTGAGGTCTACTTTGTCAATTAACTTGCCTGTGATATTACTATACATCTTAAGGTAATAAACAGACAGGGTCATGAGCAAGCTAAGTGAAAGGCTTAGTGGCGTTTCGTCTGTCTTAGTGCTCTGAGTTCAAATTCTGCTGAGGTCAACTTTGCCTTTCATCCTTTCGGGGTCGATAAGATAAGTACCAGTTTAATGTCCACCTTCCATGCTAGCATGGGTCGGATGGTTTCACAAGAGCCGACCAGGCAGAAGCCTGCACCAGACTTCTGTGACTGTTTTGGCAGGATTTTTACAGTTGGATGTCCTTCCAAACACCAACCACTCAGTAGCATGGACTTAGTGCTTTTTATGTGGCACAAACACAGGTGAGGTCAGTTTTGGCATGGTTTTTACAGCTGGTTGCCTTTCCAAACACCAATCACTTTACAGTGTGGACTGAGTACTTTTAAGTGGCGCCTGCACTGACTGGGTCACCAAGTACTTACAAGACAAAAAAGAAAAAAGAAATAGGAACAGGGATCAGAATATTAAATGTGATGGTTGACTAAAGGAAGAGAGAGATGTAGATGGTGGAAAGGTTCGAATGCCATAATATAAGTGGTAGGATACATTTCTACTCTAGGCTCAAATTTTGGGAGAGGGGACCAGTCGATTAGATCGACCCCAGTACACAATGAGTACTTAGTTTATCAACCCCAAAAAGATGAAAGGCAAAGTCGACCTTGGCAGAATTTGAACTCAGAACATAAAGACAGACAAAATACCTATTTCTTTACTGCCCACAAGAGGCTAAACATAGAGTGGACAAACAAGGACAGACACACGGATTAAGTCGATTATATCGACCCCAGTGCATAACTGGTACCTTTTTAATCAACCTCGAAAGGATGAAAGGCAAAGTTGACCTCGGCGGAATTTGAACTCAGAATGTAAAAATGGATGAGGTACCACAAAGCATTTTGTTCAAGTCTGGGACAACAGATGATAATTTAAAACTTCTTAATATATTGGAGAAAGGGTAAGTAACCAAGGAAGGTAATTGTCCTAGGGGGTTGTTATCGGGGGAAAATGTCCAATGGGGTGGGGTAATTGTCCTAGGGGTTAGTTGTTGGTAAGGGAAATTGTCCGATTGAGGGGTATTTGTCCTAGGGGGTAGTTGTTGTCAGGGGAAATTGTCCGATGGTAGTGTAATTGTCCTAGAGGGTAGTTATTGGCAGAGGAAATTGTCCGATGGGAGTAATTGTCCTGGGGGAGTAGTTGTTGTCAGGGGAAATTGTCTGATGAGGGTAATTGTGTGAGGGGGTAATTGTTGTCAGGAAAATTGTCCAGTGGGTGGCAATTGTCCTAGGGGGTAACTGTATTAGTTGTTGTCGGGGGAAATTCCCCGATGGGGGTGTAATTGTCCTAGAGGGTAGTTGTTGTCAGGGGAAATTGTCCGATGGGAGTAATTGTGTGAGGGGGTAGTTGTTGTTGGGAGAAATTGTCCAGAGGGAGGGGGACAATTGTCCTAGGGGGTAGCTGTGATAGTTGTTGTCAGAGGAAATTGTCTGAGGGGGGTGTAATTGTCCTGATACTATTTTGTTCAGTGTGCTAACAATTCTGCCAGCTTGCTACATTTTTCAGGGATCAATATAATAAATACCAATCAATTACTAAGATCAATATGATCAATTGTATTCTCCTCCCAACTTTAACACTTTGGGAAATGTTGGAAATCAATATTGGTTTTAAATTTTGGCACAAGGCCAGCAATTCTATATTAATAATGAAATTATTGTATACAGTGCTTAGGTGCACCACAACTTGTTAAAAGTGCATATAAAGCACATGCAGTAATGTACAAATGTCTGGGAAGTGAACAGTGTATGAGTCAGATACATGCTTGCGTGTGTATGGAGGGGAGAAAATCAGGTGTAGTGTTGGCGAACCTCAGGAAGCATGGAAGTCTTGAAGGATGCAGTGCTCCGACAACTAACAACTGATGCCGACAGTTTGTTCTATACTTCAGCAACTCTTAGCATGGAAAAATGTTTCCGAAAGTCATGGGAGCTGTGCTGTTTTCTGACTTTGTAAACATGTCCACGGGTGTTAGACAGGTGGAGTTTGAAAAGGTGCTCAGAGTTATTGTTTGTAAGATGGTTAATAATTTTATGGGTGTCTGCCAAGTCAGCTGCCAGACGTCGGAGTTTCAATGTATCCATGCCCAGGGAAGTAAGGCATTCAGAATATGGCAAATGCCTGATGGAGGGTATTCTCTTGGTTGCATGTCGCTGGAGAGGCCAGCAATTCTAAGAGAGAATTAAGTCAATGCAATTGACTTAACTTTCTCCCAGAAATGCTGACCTTGTACCAAAATTTAAAACCAATATTGGTTTCCAACATTTCCCAAAGTACTGGCATCAGCCACGACAATGATTTCACTTGGCTCAACGGGTCTTCTCAAGCGTTGTTTATCCATTAATAAAATAGATACCCTGGGGCTCAACTGGACCTATTTTATTAATTAATAAACTATGCTTGAGAAGACCCGTTGAGTCAAGGGAAATCATTGTCATGGCCGATGCCAGTGCCACCTGACTGGCTCCTGTGCCAGTGGCATGTAAAAAGCACCATTTGAGTGTGGTCGATGCCAGTGCTGCCTAACTGGCCCTTATACTGGTAGCATGTAAAAAACACCCACTACACTCTCAGAGTGGTTGGTGTTAGAAAGGGCATCCAGCTGTAGAGACCTTGCCAGATCAGACTGGAGCCTGGTGCAGCCTTCTGATTTGCAAGTCCTCACCCAAACTGTCCAACTTATACCAGAATGGAAAGCAAGTGTTAAACGATGGTGATGATGATGATGATAATGATGATCTCAGTGGAATTTGAACTCAAAATGTAAAGATGGACAAAATGCCGCTTAACATTTTGTTTGGCATGCTAACGATGCTGCTTGCCTTCATATGTTAGAAATCAATATCAAAAAGCAAGTGAAAATGGCAAGCTGGTGGAATCATTAGCATGCCAGGCAAAATGCTTAGCGGCATTCCATCCCTCTTTACGTTCTGAGTTCAAATTTTGCCAAGGTCGACCTTGTCTTTTATCCTTTCAGGGTCGAGAAAATAAGTCCCAGTAGAACATTTGGGTTGATGTAATCAACTTAACCCCTCCCCCCTGAAATTGCTGGCCTTGTGCCAAAATCTGAAGCTAATATTAAAAAGCAAGTGTATGCCAATATGAGGGCATGCTGACAAGTTCCTGGCTTTGAGTAAAGGAAAATACAAGAGGATCAGTTAATTATGATTTCATTCAACATATTCCCCTTTCAGATTCACATGCTTATTACAGTGGTGCTTCAGTTTTTCTAATCCCTGTATAAAAGAACTTGGATGGTTGGGCCTCCAGCCAGACCTTTCACAATACCCTTAAAGCCAGGAACTTTTCAGCACCCCCTCATATACCCAAGAAATACTGATCCTCTACAACACTTGTGCATATGACCAACAATGGAATAATGTTCCACATCTGGGATTGTGCTGCCACTGCACACACAGACATGCTTTAACCTTTGTTTCCATGTCTGCAATTTCCTTAAATTTTCTGTGGTGTTTGTGGTGTTATGGGCTGTGATGAGC
>NC_043009.1:61366567-61376567 GCF_006345805.1 Octopus sinensis
AACTTGGTGCAGTGCCATGACTTACAGAATTCTGTCAAACCATCCAATCTGTTATCAACATTGAAAATGAACATTAAATGATAATGATGATGATGATGGTGATGACAACGACAACGATGACAATGATGATGATTTTGACAACTATGATGGTGATGATGATGATGGTGATGATGTTTTGTGGAGGGATAGATATCAACAATTATACACACAGTCCCTCCCTTTATCACTAACACCTGACACAAAGCCCTTCCATTATTCTCTGTCCCATTCATTCTATACAAATACACATACTTTCCATCAAACTGCATGGTCCAGTGGTTAGGGATGTTCAGCTCATACTCTTTTACTTGTTTCAGTCATTTGACTGTGGCCATGCTGGAGCACCGCCTTTAGTCAAGCAAATCAACCCCAGGACTTATTCTTTGTAAGCCTAGTACTTATTCTATCGGTCTATTTTGCCGAACTGCTAAGTTACAGGGACGTAAACACACCAGCATCGGTTGTCAAGCGATGTTGGGGGGAGGGGACAAACACAGACACACAAACACATACATATATACATATATATATATATATACACATATATACGATGGGCTTCTTTCAGTTTCCATCTACCAAATCCACTCACAAGGCTTTGGTCGGCCTGAGGCTATAGTAGAAGACACTTGCCCAAGATGCCACGCAGTGGGACTGAACCCAGAACCATGTGGTTGATAAGCAAGCTACTTACTACACAACCACTCCTGCGCCATGATCATAAAATTGCAGGTTCAACTCCTGAAACCAAGCAGCACATTGTGGCCTTGAGCAAGGAACTTGACTTTCACATTGCTCCAATCTGTCTATTCAGCTACATGTGAGTGCCAGCTGAATGCGGGTGTAGTTCCCTCTCCCCCCAGCTGTCACCTCTTAGATATACCACAGGGTAAAGATTGAGGGTATCCAGTTTGCTTGTGACTATTTAAACACTGAAAACAATCGGCAATTGCATGGTGTGTCAGCAAGCGATATTCGCTTCGAAGTAACAGCTGGCTGTACATACTTGCCTTCTCCACCTCCTCCTCTTCTCTCTCTCTTTCTCTCTCTACTGTCTACTCTTTCGTTCAATGCTGGAAGAAAGACTGCATAATGTGCCCAAAGAGCATTATGTTTTACATGTGTCACATGTGTCACGGTTAAGTGCCGAGTCATAAGGGCAGCAACTAAAGTTTAGATGGAAGGATGAGGTGAGGTGAGAGGCCAGACTCGAAGGGAGACAACTGGACTATCTCACAGCAAACTGTGAAACCGGTGGTGTGTGGGGACACACACACACATGCCTACATATGTACATACACGCACACACACCCACACATATACATACACATACATACACATTTACATACATATATACAGACAGACAAACAGACAGATATAGAAAGAGAGAGACAGAAGAAAAGAGAGGCAGAAAAAGAAAGAGAGAGAAAAAAGAATGGGTATTATATCCACTTGAGGGGATTAGTTAAGAAAAGGCATACAGGTAAAGAAAAGAACAGATATAGAGAGGTAATAACCCCTAAAGGGGCTGATTTTAGGATGAAGGTTTTATAATCAGAAATTTCATGGTAAGTGAGAAGGATCTCATATCAGTCTGAACGAAAAGTTATTTCATTATTCAATTCATGGAATCACCGATCCATTTTATTGTAGTCTAAGAGTTTCAATATTCTACAGACGCTTGTATCTTTAACGTAACTCTTACACAGAAATACCCTGATAATGTGTGTAGTTCATGACAGGCTTTTTGAATTTAAGGTCCAGTTCATGTGAAGGGCTTCTATCAATGATGCAATGCAGTAAGCTTGAATCTGGGACCTAATGTTTGTGAAGTGCCATGGTGATATACCTTTTTTTGAGGTGGTGTGTTGGTAGAATCAATGGGATAAAATTCTTTGCAGCGATTCATCTGTCTTTATCTTCTGAGTTCAGCTTTGCCTTTCATCCTTTTGGAGTTGATAAAATAAGGATTGTAACAGGATGAAAGGTCTGTAACACTTGAGGGGTGCAAGTCTCATCCCTTATATTACATTATTTGTCAAAGGAAAAGCCAAGACTTCGAATATCTTCAACAACATAAATATTTTCATTTTTCTGGATTCGCAATAATATATGTATATTTCCTTCAGGGCAAATTGGTAGCCATGGAGCTAGTCGCAGTGGTTAGATTGTGTGAACCAAATCCTGTTTCATTCCAGCATAGTGTAGCTTCGCCACGTGTTGGCAGCTTGGGAGAGATGTGAGAATGCGTCCGTTTTGTTCGCTGTCAGTTTTGAGAGAGATCAATACACAGGAAGTTTTGCTGCTGCTAGTTCTCTGCACGTGCACATGAGGGAACTTCCGGCAGGCCTCCCGGAAGAATCCAACTCTGCACATGCACGCTGAAGACTTCCAAAATGGCATCACTACAGGATCAAGTGATCCAAAAATCAGTGCTGCTCCAGAGTCTGGGGGTTGAGGACCTCTGTTCTACAGAATGCAAAAGCTGGTGTATCACTGACTGAATTGTACAATTAGTAGAAAAATGTTAGCACCTGACGACACTCCAGACATCAGGTGTCCAGTCTTAATCTCTACTTGACCCAAAACTGAAGCTCCATCAAAGAAACAAGCTGTAGAAGAAAAAAGCCTGACAAACAGCAGCCATACTAAATCATCTGAAATTCTCTGAAAATGCTGGAGCCTTAGGGTGTGTCAACACATCCCCACCCACACCATACTAAACAGGGAACTGACAGCAGATCAATGTTCTGGTCAGTGGAATGCATCACTTCCATAAAATGTGAAAGAGCAGATGCTCCAGCTAAGGCAAATGAAACTGCAGCAAGGCAAGATGATCACGCAGTAATACAGTGGTGCTCAACCATTTTTTATCTATGGAACCCTTTGATTACTATTTTATTCTAGTGGAACCACATATAGATAGATAGGAGCACTCCGTCGGTTACGACGATGAGGGTCCCAGTTGATACGATCAACGGAACAGCTTGCTCGTGGAATTAACATGCAAGTGGCTGAGCATTCCACAGACACGTGTACCCTTAACGTAGTTCTCGAGGAGATTCAGCGTGACACAGAGTGTGACAAGGCTGGCCCTTTGAAATACAGGTACAACAGAAACAGGAAGAAAGAGTGAGAGAAAGTTGTGGTGAAAGAGTACAGCAGGGTTCACCACCACCCCCTGCCGGAGCCTTGTGAAACTTTAGGTGTTTTCGCTCAATAAACACTCACAATGCCCGGTCTGGGAATCGAAACCGCGATCCTACGACCGCGAGTCCGCTGCCCTAACCACTGGGCCATTGCGCCTCCTGAATCACATAGCCACTTGATATAAAAAGATTAGCATTGTAGATTCCTATTTCATTTTCCATACACATTAATTTGTGTAGGTTGAACTATGTAAAAAGTTAGAGGAAGAAACCTGACCATTGCTTGTAATAATTACATCTAAAGCAATTTTTTTTCATTAACCCTTGAAATACAATGGATTTCCTGTTTACCATTTTGCATGTGTGGAGCCTGCAAAATTCTTCAATTGACCTCAATTGAGAACCACTGCAGAAATACATGGCAGAGATAATGAATGCTTTCATTACCTTTGTATGACTTTTCAGGGATAGATTCATTTCCAGGCATGCCAGGCCACTCTACTCGTAACATCCTATCCACCTGAAGGTCAGGCCACGAAATAATTCTTTCTAATTTTGGCACAAGACCAGCAGCTTTTATAATAATAATAATAATGAAATTATTGTATACAGTACTTGTCAAAAGTGTATATAAAGCATGTGCTTTAATGTACAAATGTCTGGGAAGTGAACAGTGTATGAGTCAGATACATGCTTGCGTGTGTACGGAGGGGAGAAAATCAGGTGTAGTGTTGGCGAATCTCAGGAAGCATGGAAGTTTTGAAGGGAATTAGATAATCAGTTACATAAATTCCAGTACTTGACCAGTACTTTATTTTACCAACCCCAAAAGAATGAAAGGCAATGTTGACCTCAGCAGAAATTGAACTCAGAATGTTAAGAGCCGTAAGAAATACAGCTAAGTGTTTTATCCAGCATGCTAGCAATTCAGCCAGTTCTGTGCCTTCTGACGTCAAAATAATAATAAACAGTATTGTTCTCATATAAATAATTTCTATAACCATTAGTGAGTGAGCTTAATGGGCGCCTTTGAAAACTTTATTTTCATACTAACTCCACTCTCCGTCCTCTCCTCCCTCTCTCTCCTCCCCCTCTCTCTTCTTCCGCTTCACTCTCTCTCTCTCTCTCCTCCCTCTCTCTTTTTCCGCTTCTCTCTCTCTCTCCTTCAAGTTAAACGCAATGTGAGCTGAATTCGGTACAGCAAGCTAACAAAAGCTCTGCCAATTTCTCAGTATTTCCATTACTTCTTGAACATCTGAGAGCAAGAACATCTCACTGATGGATGCCATGTAACAAAATATGAACTCCTAACCCTTAAGCCGGCAATTAGACTTCATACTAACAGCCAGCCACCGCTAACATCAACAGCAATTAATTTACTGAGATTAAGGAATATAACTCTTTTTCCTCTTAGCAGAGTTACTTCCCTTGATAATTTTGTTTTATATGCGAAATAGGTTAATATTGTTTAGCTTGAGGTTAGCTTTGGTTGAATACACCTATGACCAAGGACGTTCTAACCGTGACAATCACATTCTCTTTTTTATAAATGATAGGGTGCAATCTGAGAGAGATTTGGTTACTATTTCTAGCATCATAGAAACATTTATAACTTTTCTCGAGGACTAGCAGTTTCAGGAAAACTAAATGGCTTTCTTGCAAGAATTGACATGGATTCAAACTCGACTTGTTCAACTGTCCCTACCAGTAGCTGAGCGTTCCTCTGAACTGTTACTCGACCTGAGAGAAATAGCAGCCAAATTTTCCTCAGGTTGCTCCCCAATTTATTAAAAAGCAGATGCATTAGACAACGTAGTCCCAGCTAATTCCCCACCAAAACGATGAGACAGTCATGGTCAGATTGCTTTTGATCACAGGCTTGCTCCATAAGGAGTGACCTGTTTCTAAACATCAACAGCAGGATGAGATACTGTGCAGTATTTAATTCTGTTTCTCTACATTCTAAGGTCAAAACAGACACAGGGGACTTCACAGATAATAATTCTATACCAGTCATGCACAGCGGCCAATTAACTTCACACAACCCCTTATCATCATCATCATTGTCCTCGGCGTTTAATGTCCGCTTTCCATGCTGTCATGGGTTGAACGGTTTGACTGAGGACTGGCAAGCCAGTAGAGTAGGCTGCACAAGGCTCCAATCTGATCTGGCAAGGTTTCAAGATCTCATATTTTGGCAATGGGGGCCCAAGTTAATTAAATCATCCACCACCACCCACACCCAGTATTTCACTGAAGTTTTATTATACCAATCAGTAAAACTGACCTCAGTTAGATTTGAACTCACAACATTATCCAATGCTAAAAGTTATATTGCTTATCGTCAAAATGCCATGAATTCTACAACTTCGACTACCCTTTAGGTATTTTTGTCCATCCACTTCTCCAATGATTGCAATGTCTTAAAACTACTGATTTCTATCAATCTACCTCCCTCAGGGTATTTCTATTCACCCTTCTACATTGCCTGCCACTCCACCACCTGGGTATCAACAACATATTGATAAGAGATTTTTACATAATGACTTCTTGCAAAAAACAACAACAAAAACAAAAACAATAACAACAACAAAAACAAAAATAACTTGCAACAAGATATTCTAAACGAATGGTGGTCGCTTTTAATTAGTTTCATAAAATCTCAATTAAAATTATTCTAACCTCATTATCTATTCTAACCTCGTTAACTGATCGATGCGTTTAGTAAGAGACTTACAGAGAAATTTCCTCAAAAGCTAAATTAACATTGGTATTCCTGTTTCTTCCTTGTATTTTCTTTTTTTTCCATCTTTGTTGTTCAAATCTTCATTCTACTGGAAAGCCACTTGGTTTAGGTTCAATCTTCTCAAGAAACACCACAAACTGACAGCTGCAATTCAGGCAACAGTCGTTTTGCTTTTTGTTTGGGTTTTTTGATTTTTTGGGTTTTTATTTTTCCATATACAGTATAAAAAAATCAATATCGTGAGAAACATATTTAAAACTTATTATTGTTGATTTTGTGAGATTTTGTTTTTATTTTTCTTGCTCTTCTCACAGCACAACTTGAGCACAGCTGTGTATATTGAACATGTACAGTGTTTTTGTTGTTACCTTTTAGTTGTATTCAAAGCACTTTACGTAATCTGTGTGCAATTCCAAGCAGTGTTCTGTTCTGTATAATTGTGTATGTGCATATCTCCCGCAATTTTAGTTATATAATGTATGTGATGTACCTGTATAATATTATTTTCTGCACATTATGTATATATGTGTAGTGACACCTTTCCATGAACTACGAATGGAATTGTGAAGCACCCATCCAGTGCCAACTCATTTGTTTGTATGTATGTATGTATGTATGTATGTATGTATGCATGTATATATGTGTATGTGTATCTTCTATCTTTTTAATTATTATAAATCTTCCACTGAGGAGGGAGCCAGTTTCCAACAAAGATACAAGGTTCCATCTTTGGGGTATAGTTAACACAGACAAATTCGCATTTGGAACTGGAGAAAAGTCTTGCATATTTTTACTGTTCCACTCACAGATTGCACTTGTACTGTACAAATTAGCCAGTCGAATTCTCTTTCTGAAAATCCCAGTTTATCCAGATTCTCCTTTGAGCATTTACTAACAAAACCTAGTGCTCCAATTATTATTGGTATGAATATGAATTCATAGTATGTATATATGTATGTATGTATAGCAAGCAGCTATGCTTCACAGCAGTGAAACATGGGCTGTGACAACTGAGGACATGCGTAGGCTTGAAGATTTGGTAGACGGAAACTGAAAGAAGCCCGTCGTATATATGTATATATATATATATATGTGTGTGTGTGTGTGTGTTTGTGTGTCTGTGTTTGTCCCACTTGCATTGCTTGAGAACCGATGCTGGTGTGTTTACGTCCCCGTAACTTAGCGGTTCAGCAAAAGAGACCGATAGAATAAGTACTAGGCTTACAAAAAATAAGTCCTGGGGTCGATTTGCTCGACTAAAGGCGGTGCTCCAGCATGGCTGCAGTCAAATGATTGAAACAAGTAAAAGGAGTATGACCCATTTATTGCATGTAAATTTTAACAACAAAATCTTATGTGGAGCCCTAAGGATCTACGTGATCCTTAGGTTGAGAACCTCCAGAATACAGTATTTAGGGTTTATCAATAAGTACCTACCAATGATATCGTCCAAGTGTTGTTTATGTATGTAAATCCTGGGATATTCTACTTATGTGCAGTACTTGTGTAGGGTCATTTGTTATCTTTTATATATCGCAGGCGTAACTGTCTGGTTAAAAGGTGTGCTTCCCAACCACATGGTCCTAGGTTCAATCTTACAGCATGGCACCTTGGGCAAGTGTCTTCCACTGTAACTCTAGGCTGACCAAAGCCTTGCGAGTGGATTTGGGAGAAGGAAACCAAAAGAAGCCTGTCATATATGCGTGTGTATGTGTGCAAGAGAGAGAGAGTATGTGTGTGTGTGTGTGTGTGTGTGTGTGTGTGTGTGTGTGTGTGTGTGTGTGCGCAGTTATTTTGCATTACTAGTTTCAATCTGTATTAGTGTGCTGTGTAGTGCAAGTGGGAGGAGGATAAAAAGAGAGAAAATGAGGACTTGAGAGAGAAAAAGAGAGTGTGTGTGTGTGTGAGATAGAGAGAGGGATGGTGGGTGTGTGTGAGAGAGAGAGTGTGTGTGAGAGAGAGAGAGTGTGTGTGAGAGAGTGTGTATGTGTGTGTGAGAGAGAGAGAGAAAGATATCCTAGCTGCATCTTTGTTTATTTTCTCCCTCTTTTTCTCTTCATTACAATCTCAGCATCATCATCATCATCATTACAACTATCGTCAGAATTATCCTCCCTCCCTCCAACCCCACCAAATCTATTAATATCATCATCATCATCATCATCACCACCACCATCACCACCACCACCTTCATCATCATCATCATCATCATCACCACAACAACACAAAACAAAATCAAAGATCCAAAAATCCACCAAACTGTCACAGATATCAGATATAAACATTATTGATTTATAAATTATTGATGTTGTTGTTACTGCTGCTGTTGTCGTTGTTATATTGTCTTAGAGGAAGAAAAAAAAAGTAACATTTCTTGCTTCCCAAAAAAAAAGTCTAAAGAAATAAGATGAGAGTTGTTAATTCTCAATGTTCTGACGTTGCTGTTGTTGTTGTTGTTGTTGTTGTTGTTGTTCTTGGATTCTAATTTTCCTCCCCCAGGGAAGATCTGAGAATGCAAGGTTGGCTTACATACGGCTAATTATCTCAATTAGTGAAATAAATATAAATAAATGAATATATTATAATAATAAATAGATAAATGTAATTAATCGATAAAGAAGAAGAAGAAGAAGAAAAAGAAGAAGGGAGGAGAAGAAGAAGTGGGGGGAGGAGAAGAAGAAGAAGAAGAAGAAGAAGAAGAAGAAGAAGAAGGGAGGAGGAGGGGGAGAAGAAGAAGAAGAAGAAGAAGAAGAAGAAGAAGGGAGGAGAAGAATAGGGGGATGAGGGGAGGTGGGGAGGGGGGAGAAGAAGGAGAAGAAGAGGAGGAGGAAGAAGAAGAAGACGAAGAAGGGGAGGAGGAGGAGGAGGAGGAAGAAGAAGAAGGGAGGAGGAGACGAAGGGAGGAGGAAGAAAAGAAGGGAGGAGGAGGGAGATGGAGTGGAGAGGAGAGGAGGGAAATTGGAGAGGAGGGGAGGAGAAGAGGGAAGGAGGAGGCCAACAACGACGACAATGAGGATTGATTTAGGCACAAGGCCATAATTGGAGAGGGGGGGTTAAGTTGATTGCATTGACCCCAGTATTTGAATGGTACTTCATTTTATTGATCCCAAAGGATGAAAAGAAAGCTTTCGATCACAAAATGCACAGTTGTAGGGCATTGCTCATGAACTCATAAGAGATGGACTGCATACAAGGACCTTCACTGCAACCCTAGTTATCAAGCTGGTGCGCAGAGAAGGGACTTCTGGTCAGGCAGTTTCCATCTACCAAATCTACTCACAAGGCTTTGGTCAGCCCTAGGCTATAGTAGAAGACGCTTTTTATTCATGGTGCCATGCAGTGGGACTGAACCCGGAGCCATGTTGTGTGCATTTGTGTGTATTTTTTGTCCCCCCCCCCCACCATCACTTGACAACCGATGTTGGTGTTTACATACCCATAGCTTAGCAGTTTGGCAAAAGAAACCAATAGAATAAGTACTAGGCTTATAAAGAATAAGTCCTGGGGTCGAATTGTCCAACTAAAGGTGGTGCTCCAGCATGGCCACAGTCAAATGACTGACAAGAGCAAGTAAAAGAGTAAGCATTTTTTGTCCAGCATGCTAACAATTCTACCAGGTCATTATTACCTCCACCTTAGCAAAGGCAGAGGTATTGTTTTTAGTTGTGTTTGTTTGCCTGTGCACAAGATATCTCAAAAACCGCTGGATGGATTTGGGTGAAACTTTCAGGATTGTTTGGCCTCATGACTGGCACAAACAGATTAGATTTTAGGATTGATCCGATATTGGACAAGGATTCTGGATTATTTTTCCATTTTTTTTACTTAATTTTTGAGAGCGGTCAAGTTTATTTCAGATATTCTCATTTTAAAAATCATCTCTGGTTAATTGTTGAGAGGACATTGGTGTTGCCTTGGCAAAGGTTTGAGCTCTCTGAATGCTCTTGCTTTAATTATTATATTGTTACCTCCACCTTAGCATAGGCAGAGGTATTGTTTTCAGTCGCATTTGTTTGTCCGTGCACAAGATATCTCAAGAACTGCAGGATGGATTTGGGTGAAACTTTCA
>NC_043009.1:61381567-61396567 GCF_006345805.1 Octopus sinensis
GTGTGTGTGTGTGCGTGTGTCTGTGTGTGTGTCTGTGTGTGCGTGTGTCTGTGTGTGTGTGTGTGCGTGTGTGTGTGTGTGTCTCTGTGTGTGCGTGTGTCTGTGTGTGTGTGCGTGTGTCTGTGTGTGTGTCTGTGTGTGTGTATGTGTGTGCGTGTGTCTGTGTGTGTGTGTGTCTGTGTGTCTGTGTGCGTGTGTCTGTGTGTGTGTCTGTGTGTGTGTGTGTGTCGTGTATGCTCCTTACCTGTTCGGCAATCGGGGGAGGTGAAGGCATGTTCTCCAACTGCAGCACTGTCACATTCCCTCCGCTGTCACCGACCAACAGACACTGGAAATAGAAATGCAGGGACCGGCATTGTAACGCATCATTGCACACACTTATAATCACTACTACATCAACAAACGCTATCACCACCAACATCATTCCCACCACTACCCACCATCATCCTCCGCACCACCACCACCACCAACATCATCCCTAGGACTACCATCATCCTTACCACCACCAACACCATCAACATCATCCCTACTACCACCATCATCCCCACCACCAACACCATCAACATCATCCCTACTACCACCATCATCCCCACCACCAACACCATCCCCAACACCAGCATCTTCCCCACCACCACCACCACCACCATCATCCCCACCACCAATACCATCATCACCACCACCACCAACATCATCACCACCACCACCGCCAACAGCATCATCCTCACCACCAACATCATACCCACCACCACCACCATCAACATCATCCCTACTACCACCATCATCACCACCACCACCATCATCCCCACCACCACATCATCCCCACCATCAACACCATCATACCCACCACCACCATCACCCCCACCACCAACATCATCCCCACTACCACCATCATACCCACCACCACCATCATCACCACCACCACCATCATACCCACCATCAACACCATCATCCCCACCACCACCATCATCCCCACCACCACCATCATCCCCAACACCAACATCATCCCTACTACCACCACCATCATACCCACCACCACCAACATCATACCCACCATCAACACCATCACCCCCAACACCAACATCATCGCCACCACCACCACCATCATCCCCACCACCACCATCATCCCCACCACCACCATCATCCCCAACACCAACATCATACCCACCATCAACACCATCATCCCCAACACCACCATCATCCCCACCACCACCATCATCCCCACCACCACCATCATCCCCACCACCAACATCATCCCCAACACCAACATCATACCCACCACCACCACCATCCCCACCACTACAATCATCATAATCACTACCACCACCAACACCACCACTACCACTACTACCAAAGCAGCAAAAAATCATGGCATACCTCTGAATTTTTGGCAAAAGACACACAGGTAGGTGCTATAGGTGTACTGCCTGAGAGAGGATTGTAATGAATGATGGGATCCAATCTGAAAATAAATAAGAGCTTCATAAATACAGGTGTAGGCATGGCTGTGTGGCAAGAAGCTCTCTTCCCAACCACACGGTTCCAGGTTCAGTCCCACTGCATGGCACCATGGGCAAATGTCTTCTACTATAGCCTCGAGCTGACCAAAGCCTTGTGAGTGGATTTAGCAGAAAGAAGCTCATTATATGTAATAGCAAACCTATCCATCTACGATGAAGGCATGAAATATGAGAGGTAAATCATTACAGCAGTATGTATTGAGAAATGTGTAAATGGACTTGATAGATTACTGGGTGATGCCCTAGAGAAATCCCATTATTGTAGGTGATACAGTATTCTATTGCAGCTGTATGACATGTGTTTGTGACTAAGTGACATGTGGTGACGATTCGCTCCCGAACTGAAATGGGCTCTTAGCCTTTGTATCATGAATGGTTATGTGGACCACTCCTAACAAAAGCCAGAGTTTCCTTCGACCACTACATAAAAAGTGTTAAGAAAAAAGTGTTATTTAGATATACTTTTATTTAGGTTGTTTACACTATTTTATGCTTGTTTATACTCTTATACATTCAAAGTTCACAAATTTCCTTGTTTGAATTATGAATCATATTCCTTTCCCACAATATCAATATGATTACAAAACTTCTTTGTAGACGATATTTTCTGTTTGGTCAACACTAATTTTCAAATTACTGGAGTTCGTTGCTCTACTCATAGCGACATATAACTGGCCGTGTGTAAAGATCGGAGTGGGTAAAAATACACCTACACGATCTTAAGTTTGGCCCTGTGCCTTGTTTGCTGTGAATGCACAAGCAGAATCATTAGGAATCTGCCCATCTATGATGGGAAATAAAGGGATAATATCGCAAATCTAAACCCTCTAAATTCATGAACTATACAGAGGGGAAATCTAGAGTTAATCTTTGTTGCCAGAATTTTAACAAAAAAAAAATCGAAGGTGATTTATTAATACAAAACTCAATATCCTCTAAATAATCATACTTTTTCACATTCTTTCACTAAAAACCTTTCTGATTAACTCCTTTGTAATCCTGAAAAACATCATGACCATTGGTTCAGCCATTTGAGCGTGAAAAGGGAACAGACAGACATAATGTCCATTATAGTAAGATGTGTGTGTGTGTGTGTGTCTAATGACTGAAAGGATAAAAAATAAAAGATAATAGTAGACATAAATAAATTCTGGCAGCACCTAACAAATTTTTGCACAAAGCCAGCAATTTCAGATATCAGAGATAGTTGATTACATCAACTCCAGTGCTCAACTGGTACTTATTTTATTGACCCCGAAAGGATGAAAGACAAAGTTGACCTTGGCAGAATTTGAACTCAGAACATAAAAATGGACGAAATGCTGCTAAGAATTTTAATCATCATGCTAATGGTTCTGCCTGCTCGCTGACTTATTGCAAAATAATATTCTTTTCTACACTAGGCACAAAGCCCCAAATTTTTGAGGAGTGGGGAAGTCAGTCGATTAGATGGACCCCAGAATTTAATTTATCTACTCTGAAAGGAACAAAGGCAAAGTTGACCTTGGCGGAATTTGAACTCAGGACAAAATACCAATTTCTTTACTACCCACAAGGGGCTAAACACAGAGAGGACAAACAAGGACAGACAAATGGATTAAGTCGATTATATCAACCCCAGTGCGTAACTGGTACCTATTTAATTGACCCCAAAAGGACAAAAGGCAAAGTCGACCTCGGCGGAATTTGAACTCAAAACGTAGCGGCAGACAAAATACCACTAAGCATTTCACCCGGCATGCTAACGTTTCTGCCATCTCACCGCCTTATTGCAAAAGAATATTAAAACAACTTACATGTCCTGACTCAAGTCCCAAACTTCGACTTCATCATGGTTAACACAGGCAAAAACTGTTGATGATGTTGGGGACCATGCCACCGAATACACTGTTTTCTGTAATGTATAATATAGTAACGTTAATATGAGAGTGTGTACAAGTATGAGTGTGTATATTTATATTGCAAGTTACTTGGTTACCCTACCAGTGCTGGTGCCACATAAAAAGCATCCAGTCCACACTGTAAAGTGGTTGGCATTTGGAAGGGCAGACAGCTGTAAATTTCATGCCAAAACTGACCTTGCCTGTGCTAATGCCACATAAAAAGTACTGAGTCCACTCTGCAGAGTGGTTGGTGTTAGGAAGGGCATCCATCCATAAAAACCCTGCCAAAACAAACACAGTAGCCTCGGGTAGTCTTTTACCTGACCAGGTCCTGTCGACTGTCCTACCCATGCATGCATGGAAGACAGATGTTAAACGATGATGATGATGATGATGATACTTATATACTTTATTCAAGCGAAGGTACATGGCTTAATGATTAGGGTATTCAGCTCACTATCACAAGGTCATGAGTTCAATTCCTGGTGCTGCTTTGTGTCCTTGAGCAAGACACTTTATTTCATGTTGCTCCAGTCCACTCAGCTGGCAAAAGTGTAATTCAAAGGGCCAGCCTTGTCACATTCAGTGTCATGCTGAATCTCCTGGAGAACTACATTAAGGGTATGCATGTCTGTGGAGTACTCAGCCACTTGCACATTTAATTTCACAAGCAAGCTGTTCCATTGATCAGATCAATTGAAACCCTTGTCGTCATAACCAACGGAGTGACAATTATTTATATACACAGGGCGTTTGCACTAAATTTGACAGTTTACATAAAAAAGGAAAAGGTAACACAATACCCCGTTCAAAAAAAAAGAAAAGAATTTAATAAAATCAAAAACAACCAAATAGATATGGCTGGGAGATAAGAGTTTGCTCAAAGAAGATACTCTCAGCTTCCATTACAGCCTCAAGAAAGCTCCAGAACCAGGCACATGCATTCCTCATTGTATCCCTGGGAAGATCATCTACAAAAACCTATTTAATCTTGGCCACCAGTTCAGCCTTGATGTTTCATATTTCTTTATTGCCCACAAGGGGCTAAACATAGAGGGGACAAACAAGGATGGACAAAGGGATTAAGTCGATTAGATCGACCCCAGTGCGTAACTGGTACTTAATTTATCGACCCCCGAAAGGATGAAAGGCAAAGTCGACCTCGGCGGAATTTGAACTCAGAACATAGCGGCAGGCGAAATACGGCTACGCATTTCGCCTGGCGTGCTAACGATTCTGCCAGTTTGCCGCCTTATTCAGCCCTGATGTTTCAGGTAGACCATTTGGTGTCTTTCTTAACTGCATCCCACAAGGATGAAAGGAAAAGCTGGTATCAGTGGAGTATGAACTTAGATCATAAAAAGTCAGATGAAATGCCACTAAGCATTTTATCTGACATGTTGCCAATTCTGCAAGTTAGCCATCGAAAGGAAAAGGAAAATAGTAAAAAAAAGATAAGACAAAAAGAAGTTTTAAAAAAAGCGAAGAGATAGACATGTTTACCAAACGAATGACTGTTTTCTCACTAGAAGTCTGTAGGTGTACTCGGCCTGGCCGTTCAGGTTTTGATTCCACAGCCTGAAATATGGAGAATTTGGTAAAGGTCAGAAATATGCCTAAGAATAAATGAAGAAAGTCTTTATAATGTGAGAGAGAAATTGAATAAATGCTTCTAGAGATACAGATATTGTTGTCTATCAGAAATGTGCGTGTGTGTAAATGTATCTTGCCCAGGATATCAATCGTCTGGAAGCTGTTCAGCGACGTGCAACCAAAAGAATACCCTCCATCAGGCATTTGCCATATTCTGAACGCCTTACTTCCCTGGGCATGGACACATTGAAACTCCGACGTCTGGCAGCTGACTTGGCAGACACCCATAAAATTATCAACCATCGTACAAACAATAACTCTGACCACCTTTTCAAACTCCACCCGTCTAACACCTGTGGACATATTTACAAAGTCAGAAAACAGCACAGCTCCCATGACTTCAGGAAACATTTTTTCACGCTGAGAGTTGCTGAAGCATGGAACAAACTGCCGGCATCAGTTGTTAGTTGTCGGAGCACTGCATCCTTCAAAACTTCCATGCTTTCTGAGATTTGCCAACACTACACCTGATTTTCTCCCCTCCATACACACACAGGCATGTATCTAACTCATACATTGTTCGCTTTCCAGACATTTTTACATTACTGCATGTACTTTATATGCACTTTCTGACAAGTTGTGGTGCACCTGAGCACTGTATACAATAATTTCATTATATCATTATATCATGACAATTACATGCAATCTTAATTTCAAACTAGGAGGAAGGAATATTAAGAACAACACGTGGTCAAAGCGTGTTTTATTATGCATCAACTTATTGAGACTAGACAGATGCTTCTCTACTTCAACAAGAAGCATGGTGAGCAAGCATGAGGAACAACTCTGAATGTTACATCATCAGCTTTCATTATTGCTGGCTCAGTATTCATTAGTATTAATTAGTATCTAGCATACTATACTCTTTTCTCTTTTACTCTCTTACTTGTTTCAGTCATTTGACTGTGGCCATGCTGGAGCACCACCTTTAGTCAAGGAAATCGACCCCAGGACTTATTCTTTGTAAGCCTAGTACTTGCTCTATCGGTCTCTTTTGCTGAACCGCTAAGTTATGGAGACATAAACACACCAGCATCGGTTGTCAAGCAATGTTGTGGGGACAAACACAGACACACAACACACACACACACACACACACACACACACACATATATATACGACGGGCTTCTTTCAGTTTCCGTCTACCAGATCCACTCACAAGGCTTAGGTCGGCCCGAGGTTATAGTTAATAGAAGACACTTGCCCAAGGTGCCAGGCAGTGGGACTGAATCCGGAACCATGTGGTTGGTAAGCAAGCTACTCATCACACAGATAACCCTATTTAAAACTTTAGCATTTAAACCAGCCATATCCAGCCAAAATATCCTACATGTTCAAATTGGCCAGATCTGGCCTCTCACACCAGCCCTACTATATAGTTCTAAAAATGAATAGCTACTTCATCAAAATCTCAAAGCTACAAGATAATGCATAATCAATTCAGAACAATACGAATAAATAAGCATAACTTTTGAGAGAATAATTTGAATGCTAAAGGGTTAAACCTGCTGTGGTTATTTCTGATGCTGAAAAGACAAAATAATCAACCTCATCTTTTAATTATTTAAACCATTTATAATTAAATTATTAATATTTTCTCCAATCAACCATTTATAATTGAATTATTAATTAATATCATTGCCAATTGCCACGCAATGTTTTTCAAGAATATATCCATCCAGCTAGCTAGTTACAACACAGCGAGCAAGCAAAGACTATATTTCCACTGACAAAGGCTAACAACACAGAAATGTTCAGAGTTGTCTACCATGAGCAGATAATGCTGTTTTTCTCTAATCAATGTATTTATCGATACCATGGTTATTTCTGATGTTGCGATCAATGGAAATAATGAAATACTGTTTCATTATGTAAATAAGCAGAGGTGCAATGGCCCAGTGGTTAGGGCAGCGGACTCGCAGTCAGAGGATCACGGTTTTGATTCCCAGACCGGGCGTTGAGTGTGGGTATTGAGCAAAAACACCTAAAGCTCCACGAGGCCCCAGCAGGAGGGGGCGACCCCTGTTGTACTCTTTCGCCCTAACTTTCTCTCACTCTTTCTTCCTGTCTCTTGAGTAACGCTGCAATTGACTGGCGTCCTGTCCAGCTGGGGGGAACACATGCACCATAGAAACAGGGGAAACCGAGCCCATGGGTCTGGCTAGGCTTGAAAAGGGTACATAAATAATAATAAAATATAAATAAGCACTCAGCACTCCTTTCCAATATTGTGGTATTCACAAATTGATAAACAGACTGATATAAACTATACATTTTGGTCAGAGTCACCACACATTCATGTTGAACAGCTAATTGCCTCTCAGAGTGCCCTATAAAACACAGCTGCCCCACCCTCTGCAGTCAGTGCCCAGTGTCCAGCATCCACAGATGAAAATAAAATATGAAACTGTAAAGACTTACAATGGAAGAAAAGAACTTGAGAATTGGTACCAATCTGTTTTGGTGCCACAGTTTTACTGTCCAATCTCCTCCAGCACTGAGAAATACATCTGACAGGAATGGAGACCATGTAATGCTATAAACTGGAGCCTGGAATAGAATATTGGAGAAAAAAAGTATTGAGAGAGAGATGTGTAAGTGTATATCATAAACACATACACTCATATTATATAAGGATATATATATATATATATCAAATTCAATGACTGGCATCCATGCTAGTGGAGCGCTAAGAGCACCATCCAAGCGTGATCGATGCAAGAGCGGCTAACTGGCTTCTGTGACAGAGGCACGTAAATTGCACCATTTGAGCGTGATCGTTACCAGTGTCACCTTACTGGCACGTGAAAAAATATTTGAGCGTGGTCATTGCCATTGCTGCTGGACTGGCTCCTGTGCATGTGGCATGTAAAAAACACCATTTGAGTGCGGCCATTGCCAGTACCGCTTGAAGAAAAGTGGAAACAGTATGAAAGTATGTTTAAAGATTGTTATATATTTGTTACAGTGAGTGACTTATATAAAATATTACCCTCGTGCCGGTGGCACGTAAAAGCACCCATTACACTCTCGGAGCTGTTGGCATTAGGAAGGGCATTCAGCTGTAGAAACTCTGCCAGATCAGATTGGAGCCTGGTGCAGCCATCTGGTTCGCCAGTCCTCAGTCAAATTGTCCAACCCATGCCAGCATGGAAAGCGGACATTAAATGATGATGATGATATATATATATATATATTTATATGTATATATACATACATACATAAACACACACACACACACACTCTCTCTCTCATACACACACACATACACACACACATCATCATTATCATCATCATCATCAGTTAATATCTGTTGTTCATGTTGGCATAGGTTGGACGGTTTGACCAGGGTTAATAAGCTGAGGGGCTGCACTAGACTCCAGTCTGATTTGGCATGGTTTCTACTGCTGGATGCCCTTCCTAATGCCAACCACTCCGAGAGTGTAATGGATGCTTTGACATGCCACCGGCACAGGTGCCAGTTGTGCGACACCAGTATCTGCCACAAATGCGATTCCACTTGGTTTGATGAATCTTCTTCTCAAGCACAGCATATTGCTGAAGGTCTCAGCCATTTGAGCGGCTAACTGGCATCCGTGCCAGTGGCATGTAAAAAGCACCATTCGAGGGTGATCGTTACCACCATCACCTTACTGGCATTTGTGCTGGTGTGCAGGTGGCACGTAAAAAAAACACCATTTGGACATGGACGTTGCCAGAACTGCCTGTCCGGCCCTCATGCCAGTGGCACATAAAAGCACCCACTACACTCCTGGAGTGGTTGGCATTAGGAAGGTCATCCAGCTGTAGAAACTCTGCCAGATCAAGATTGGAGCCTGGTGCAGCCATCTGGCTTGTCACTCCTCAGTCAAATCGTCCAACCCGTGCTAGCATGGAAAGCGGATGTTAAACGATGATGATGATGATATATATATATATATATATATATATTTTATACCAACAACAACACCAAACTCACCACAACATTTAACCAAGCCCAGTTTACAAAGATCTCAAAGCTATGGACCTGAACCAACCATTCTTCATACAAACAACAGTATCATCAACTTACTGTGTGAGCATTGTAGGTGTCCAGATATTGTTCATTGTAGGAGAGAGAACATTTATGAATATGGCCATCTTCTGTACCAACCATGTAACTGGAAAGAAAAAAAGACACACTATAGTATTGGTTTCAAATTTTAGCACAAGGCCACCAATTTCGAAGGAAGGGATAAGCTAGTTGCATCACCCCCCAGTGCTCAACTGGTACTTATCTCATCAGCCTCAAAAGAATGAAAGGCAAAGTCGACCTCAGCAGAATTTGAACTCAGTTAACTAAGAATTGATGAGATTCCAAAAAGCCTTTTTCCCGGAATGCTAACAATTCTGCCAGCTCACCACCTTTATTATTATTATTTACTGGTCAAATCGTAGAATCTAGTTGAATGAAGTAATCTATGCAAGAAAGTTCAGAGATAGGAAATGGAGAAATAGCAGCTAAGTGGTGGTTTTCAGTCATGTGGTGTAGAGAAATAGATGGACATAGCAATGACAGGAATGGCTCTAAGTCTAATCAACTAAGAAGCGAGGAGCAGGGTTAGCAAGATGTTTTTATTAGAAACTTCCAAGAGAAACGCTAAGCTTCTTGAATAATTAAGAATCACGTCTCATGACATAGGTGCTTCAAGGAACTTTGAAAAGGGAGGTTACTCTATGATCTTTCTTGCAAGGGAGATCATTCAACTGTTTAGCTACCTACACCACTACAAGGGCTTCAGTTGGAGAAATTGACCCTGAGACTTTTATCAAGCAATGGTGAGGGAACATACACACACACACATAGATACATACATGTTTATATGTGACAGGCTTCTTTCAGTTTCCATCTACCAAATCCACTCACAGGGCTTTGGTCGGCCTGAGGCTATAGTAGAAGTGGGACTGAACCCAGAACCATGTGGTTGGGAAGCAAACTTCTTACCACACAGCCACGCATGCACCTATTGTAGTGACCCCCTTTTAAATATAAGACTTACATATTTGGGATGCCAGGCTGGAAACTAATGCAAGTTCCACAGGCATATCTTGATATATATGTTTCCACTCTCCTCTCCCGTAACTTTGGACCAACTTTGGCCGAACGGCCAATCCGGCGCAGATGCATCATGTCTGAAAAAGGAAAAAAGGAGAATGAGCAACAGAACTATCTCTTAGAACAAAACAATCAAATCAAATGTTAATGGCATAGCTTGAGCGTGTGTCCCTGGGGGCAGCTCTTGAGTTTACAGCCCTTTATTTCAATACAGCTTATATGTGCTTTTACAGCAGACCCAAAAGTGTTGCATCTATAAAAATGTCTCCTGGGGTAGACTGTGCCACCTTGCCCCCCACCCCTGACTCTCCAGTTATGCTACTGTTGTGTGTGTGTGTGTGTGTGCATATGTTTCTTTTACTATCTTTTATCTTTTCAGTCATTAGACTGCAGCCATGCTGGAGCACCATCTTGGAATACATATAAACATACATATATGTTCTCAGACAGTACTATATGAAATGAAATGCTCTCTCTCTCTCTCTCTCTCTCTCTGTGCGTGCGTGTGTGTGTGTACATATGGTTTAGAGACAGGCTAGGAATAATAGCAGAAAGACTGGAAAAGATGGTAGAGTCTGAGGCTGGAGGTTAACTATTCAGTATATGTCAAGTGCTTGGGATTAATCAAAATAACAGGAGCAGGGTTGTGGACAGGGTTGCAACAAACAGGAGAGTTTAGCCTAAAAGACTAAGAATAGAAAAATAGAAAGTAAAAAAACTATAATAATAATAATAATAATAATAGTAATAATATTAATGATGATGATGATGATGATGATAATAATAATAATAATATTAATAAAGAAGTAAATGTGAAGGCAAGGAATTTATTCTTATCAGCTAAAAATTTGATGTAATTATTAATTATCATTATTCTGCTATTATCCCCTAATGAAGGTATTTTTAACCATACCACATAACCCTTTTACTTGACTCCCGTCCCATTTGAAAAGCAATAACAACCTTGACCTTAAAAGCCGAACCAATACAATGTAATTTAAACACTTATTATATAAATACTAACACAACCACCAATGTTTACTCACCCAAATGCTGACCCCTTATTTTGTACTCCATTCCCTCCTTGTCTTCTTTTTATTTATTTATTAATAGTTTGAGTATAGGCACAGGGGTGGCTGTGTGGTAAGTTGCTTGCTTACCAACCACATGGTTCCGGGTTCAGTCCCACTGCGTGGCACCTTGGGTAAGTGTCTTCTACTATAGCCTTGGGCCAACCAAAGCCTTGTGAGTGGATTTGGTAGGTGGAAACTGAAAGAAGCCCATCGTATATATGTATATATATATATGTATGTGTGTGTGTGTGTCTGTCTTTGTCTCCCCAAAATCGCTTGACAACTGATGCTGGTGTGTTTACGTCCCCGTAACTTAGCGGTTCGGCAAAAGAGACGTACAAGAATAAGTCCTGGTGACCCAGCACGGCCACAGTCACAAGACTGAAACAAGTAAAAGAGTAAAGAGTTGTTAGCATACCATGCAAAATGCTTAGTGGCATTTCGTCGTCTGAGTTCAAATTCCACTGAGGTCAACCGTCCCCTTCATCCTTTTGAGATCCAATAAAATAAATACCATGATGTAATCAACTAACTCCACCACTCCCAAAATTGCAGGCCTTGTGCCAATAGTTGAAAGGATTATTTTCCATTTTCAAGGGCTGCAAACTGGCACAACTGTTAGAATCTCAGACAAAATGCTTACTGGGATTTCTTCCAGCTCTTCACATTCCAAGTTCAAATCCTACCAAGGTCAGCTATGCCTTTCATCTTTCAGGGGTTGATAAAATAAAGTCCTAGTGACAGTCAAGTACTGGGGTCAATGTGGAGGTGCAATGGCCCAGTGGTTAGGGCAGCGGACTCGCGGTCATAGGATCACGGTTTCGATTCCCAGACCGGGCATTGTGAGTGTTTATTGAGCGAAAACACCTAAAGCTCCACGAGGCTCTGGCAGGGGATGGTGGTGATCCCTGCTGTACTCTTTCATCACAACTTTCACTCACTCTTACTTCCTCTTTCTGTTGTACCTGTATTTCAAAGGGCCGGCCTTGTCACTCTCTGTGTCACGCTGAATATCCCCGAGAACTACATTAAGGGTACACGTGTCTGTGGAGTGCTCAGCCACTTACATGTTAATTTCACGAGCAGGCTGTTCCGTTGATTCGGATCAACCGGAACCCTCGTCGTCGTAACCGACGGAGTGCTTCCACACTGGGGTCAATGTAACTGACTAACCCCACCCTCTGCCTAAAATCACTGGCCCTGGGCTCAAATTTGAAACAATTATTTTCTATTTTTAACTCATATTTTTATTATTAACTTGTAGCATGACACAAGAAGCCAGCACCATTTTGTATGAGATCTTGCCGGCAGCCATTACCATGTCCAAGGCAAGAGTGGGATCTCGCCTACAACCATGTTGCCATGCACGAGACCACAGCGAGGCTCTCGTTGCCAACATCTATTTAAGCAGGCGTATTAAGGCATTCAACCTCTCTCTTCTCTTTCTCGCTACGCTGGGAAACACTGCAAACAGGCAGCTCACAGCAGATTCTTATCCTGCTCTAACTTTACCCGTTATGTCCTGAGGTAATGTGCTTCGTGTGAGCGGAGCAATAGCACAACCACATGCTGCCATACAGATGGTCACCAGGAACAAGCCCCATGATTCTTCTTTGAGTTCCAGATCCTAAGACTACAGAAAACAATTGTAATGGGAGAAGGTGATATGCCACAGGTATCATGAACCTGCGATTCCATTATAAACTTATTTTTTCATCTTTTATCCTTAATATTTCCTCCTGTTCCACTACAAACCAAAAATTATCCTTAACAATTATTCTGTTATTGCTCCAAGAAATTTGCATGATTTCTTCTTTCTCACCCCCTCTAATAAAAGAATATCAAACACACCTACCAGTACATTCAAATCCTTTGAGGATTGCCCAAGAGCTGATCCGACCATCTTTGGATATAGAGATGAGATATTCCACTTTCTCAGACATCTCTGATCCTGAATCTCGTTCAATCCACTTCACTTCAGTCACAGCTGATGTGTGTCTGTGAGATGAGAGGCTGAAAATAACAAAACATTCTCTATTAAATAGTTGTTACAATACCAAATATCAACACAGCACCCATGACTTTCAGAAACATTTTTTCACACTCTGAATAGCTGAAATATGGAATAAACCGCCCGTATCGGGTGGTAGCTGTCAGGACACTACATCCTTCAAATCTTGCATCGTTCATCATCGCTTAACGTCCGTTTTTCATGCTAGCATGGGTTGGACGGTTTTGACTGAGGGCTGGCAACCAGATGGCTGCACCAGGCTCCAATCTTGACCTGGCAGAGTTTCTACAGCTGGGTGCCCTTCCTAACGCTAACCACTCCGAGAGTGTAGTGGGTGCTTTTTACGTGCCATCTGCACGGGGGCCAGTCAGGTGCTGAAATTCACCAACAGTATACTGTTGTCTCTCACACACACTTTTTTTTTAGAAAAACTTATTCACTGTTCCCTTTCTGTGCGTTATTCTATGTGCTGTACATGTGCTTTTGGTTACCTTTTCTAAAGAGCTTTAGTGCACCTCAGCACTATATTCATCATCATCATCATCATTTAATATTCGTTGTCCATGCTGGCATGGGTAGGATGGTTTGATCAGGGTTTGAAAAAGCGGCGAGCTGGCAGAAACGTTAGCACGCCAGGCGAAATACTTAGCGGTATTTCGTCTGCGTTACGTTGTGAGTTCAAATTCCGCCAAGGTTGACTTTGCCCTTCATCCTTTCGGGGTCGATAAATTAAGTACCAGTTACGCACTGGGGTCGATGTAATTGACTTAATACCTATGTCTGTCCTTGTTTGTCCCCTCTGTGTTTAGCCCCTTGTGGGTAATAAAGAAATAGGTTTGATCAGGGTTGATAAACTGAGGGGCTGCATCAGACTCCAGTCTGATTTGGCATGGTTTCTATGGCTGGATGCCCTTCCTAATACCAACCACTCCAAGAGTATAATGGGTGCTTTTATGTGCCACTTGCATGGGTGCCAGTTGCAAACCTTTTAGATACCAACCCACTTGAGATCACTCTTGGGTCTATGATACAAACTTCCTGTTTTAAAGCAATTAAAAACCTGCAATCAAAATTTCTTGTTAATTTATTTTCAAAACACCAGCTTAATAATAACAAAATTATTTTACTTAATTTTCATTACTCTCAGAATTAATTGAAACATTAGCAGTGTGTTCTTTTTGTGTTGTTGTAAAGCACAAAATAAAGTTGTTCTTGTCTTGAGTTGCAATCGGCAACAATCCCTCCAAGCATCGGATTACAGGGAAACTAGCCAGACCTCACAATCGTAACCATGTGTAAGCTCTCCCAACCACTGGCCAACATACCTACTCTACAACTGCTCCCTGCACATGTCTGGACCTCACGGCAGACCCCATAAGAAAGAAGCCGTCTTCAATCTATCGCTTCCTGATATGATATCATGTCATCCCACTTCCAGTCCTGTCGTGATGTCATGCCCTCTCCCATCCAGCCACTCATCCTTCCTTCGTACTTTGTGTGCCATCAGAACTCTGTGACTGTTCTGGCTTGCTTAGCAAGAAGTGGAATGTCTGTGCTCTGTGGTGGTCTCAAACCTCAGCACTTAGATTTTCATGGATATGGTTTGTCACAAGAGAAAAGTGTGCAAATCTCAAGGATATTGACTTTTGTTCAAACTTAGTGCTATGATCTGCATGCAGACTGATTAATTGATAAACAGGAACGTGCACATGATAAACGCACACTCAATTGTGGTTCATTCATAATACTGAACTGACAACTCAGCAAA